>NW_010539047.1:0-28022 GCF_000687285.1 Phaethon lepturus
CCTCCCCCCACAGAGGCTGCCCCACAACCTCCCGCCGCCGCCGGCACCTCGACACCAGCACCCGGTCCCGTCCTACCGCTCCTTCCACATTATTTAACCCCAGCGTAACGTCACTGGCTTTAACAGCCACCGGCCCAGGTGCAGAAGCGCGTATTGCAGTTTCTCTGCTATCAGCGTGAGGCCAGCGCTCCATGGTGCTCCTCGCTAGGTACCATTTTGGCAGGGGCTCTGCATTTTATTGGGTTCAAAGAAGAGAGCAGAATGCAGACAATGCTGCTTAAAAGTGGGTCTCCTTCCAGGATTTCTCCTTATCACATTTCAAAGGCCTCCAGACAGTGCAGACCTCACAGCTTTCCAATTTCTTTTGAAGTAATAAAAACCGCAACGATCTTTTACAAGAATCACATAACCTAGATATCGAATCTCTGGGTTGCAATTCAGAACACGAGTGCGAGGGGAGTCCTGCGCATTTCACAGACACATCAGTATTTCCTACAGCTGCGCGGAACTCAGAAAACGTATTCCCACACTTTCCAAAAACATGACTAACAAAGATGTAAAAGCTTAAGCTTTAAAATCTTTGAATGGCATGGGTCGCTCCTGTTGAGTCTATATAGACAGCGCTTCTGGGGAAGCGGAACAGCACAAATGGGCGGCAAAGCCAGCTAATCTATACATCCGACTCGGGTAGTGAGGCAAACGTGCTGCCAGCCGTCCATAAAAGCCATCCATAGAAACATCTTTCCTGTTAAAGGGTGAATTAACACAAACCAACTCATACAGGGTAGCTCAGGTAGCTAAAAGTGAGAGCTGTGGCTGGTTAACTGCTCGGTTTGAACGCATTTGATTAACCTTTACACCATCAGACCCATTAAAGAAATATACGCCTACCTCACACAAGTCAAAGGGTTTACCTGAGACCTCACGGCCCAAAGGGACTAGTGGAGTAAAGGTGGGGTTCGCAACTCCCGATCCATAGCAAAACCTCTTAATGGAGCTGTCACCACAACTTTGTCTCTTCCCAAGGATTAGTCAGTTATTACTAGCAAATTATCATTACATGCACACATGCACACACATATACCTAACAATACATGCATAGATCTACTCATCAATTATTATCGCATATTACTGTTGAATTATTAATGGCACAATACAGTTAGGAAATAGAAGAACATGAAATAAGAGTTCTTTTTCTCCTTTGACACATGTTCATAGCCCCCTTTGCTAACACTCTAGTAAATACTGAGTATCTGTCCCTCTTGGTTGAAGTAAATGGCACATAAGATAACCTTGTTCTTGCACTTTACAATGCCAGTACAGTTCATTTCACAGTAAATTCCTCAATTACATTCCTCAGTAATGTAAATAAATGCTGTTGCTCTAACATACAGTCTCACTAGACCAAATCACATGATATTGCATTATATGGGCTTCCTGCTTTGCTCTGTTCATTTTTGAGGGCATTAGCCAATTCCTTATGCAGAAGTTAAACAGTGCTCTTGCAGCTACTCTTGCTTAATTTTCAAGTTCATTAATCTTCATGATTTAAAAATATGCATTTCAAAGAGCACCTCTGGTGTTTAAATATTTTAAAGTACTGGACTAATTGATAACTGTGGTTAGAGCTGTGCTGTGCTGTGTGAAAACTCCGGGAAAAGCCAAATTAAATCTCACTGTTTATGTTGTCATATAAAGTTGGTACCAGTTGTAGCTTAATACTTTTTATAATTGTGTGTAAATCACTGCCTTTATTCTGTTAAAACCAAAAAAAAAAAAAAAGAGTTTTAAGTTGTAAGAAGAAGCAACAATAGTTTAATGGTAAATCTCAAGATGCATCAGACAATTAATTCAGCACTGGATTCACAAAGCACTATTTATGTTTGTAACCAGTTCAGGATGCCTCTATCAAACTACATGAACAACTGACTCAAGTTTCATTCAAATACACTGTACGTAATAAGGCTAATATTTCTGGTCCATAGCAAGCAGTTTCAAATACTTCCTCTGGCTGAAATAGCAGCTACTGTGCTGC
The DNA here is from genome assembly GCF_000687285.1 of Phaethon lepturus. Taxonomy (NCBI): domain Eukaryota; kingdom Metazoa; phylum Chordata; class Aves; order Phaethontiformes; family Phaethontidae; genus Phaethon; species Phaethon lepturus. The sequence goes on from NW_010539047.1 coordinate 2,036, forward strand.
CTTTCAGTTTTGGCCAAAGGAGTTAGATGCCACTCACCACACTGCAGCTGACCACTATCATGCTGAAACAGATTCATCCTCTATGGTGTACAGAAAATGGGAATCCCTTTTTAAGTTTATGCCATTCCGCTCAGACAAATCTGACATATTCCATACTCCAGGGCCTGTACAGGCATAGATAAAAAGGCTTGATTTAAAAAAAAACCCAAATTTCAAAGCCATATATTACCTTAGCCAGGTGAGTATTGATCCATTTTGTGAAAGTCCTTTTCTGCACTGACTCTTGCTCATCTGAGAAAAAAAGGAAATTGGTTTGATTAGACATTGCTGAATCCTTTTGGATTTACATGATGGAGTAATAATATTCTCTATTGACAACGAATGCATTCTGCATTTGCCAGAAATGCCACTGTTTTCTTACGACAGTTAATTTTGCCTATAACTACCCATAACAAATACTTCACAGTCTTATAATAATGCTCTGACACTTGAGTTTCACAGCAAAGTTCAAGTCTTAAGGAGTGAATGAACAGTATGACACCATTTCAAATCTGAATGCTAAGATAAATTTGACATCTAAGTCCATATTATATTTACCAAGGTCTGAGCACCTAGAAGTTCTCTGTACTTTTTAACTAGAATCCATGCCTCCGACAGTGAAGTTTCTTTTACTTAGAAAATCAACTAGAGACTTACAAAAGTACTCTTAGCATGGACATTTGAAAATGTTTATAATATTGAATTAAAGATTTGAAATTGAAAATTGAAAATATCAAGCTTATGTATCCTGTTGGAGGTCCAGCCAAGGAGGAGCCCTTAGCTAGTCCAGGCAGATTCTATACTATTAACTACTTCCCTTATTCATGTCTTGAAGCACTTTTCTGACTTATAGTGCATTTTACTGATTCTCAGATAGTCCCTCAGGGACTGTTGCCAGCTGCATAGACAAAAATAGCTCCTGAATCAGCTCATCCAACTTCAGCAGCCAGGGTCATGGCTGTGGAGGGAAGAGAATCACAGCACCAAAACCACTCCACAAAGTCCATTCCTTGTGAGGAATCATGTTTGACACATGGAATAATTTCACACCAGTGCCATTCAAGATTTTTCTTGAATTTTTCTTTCAAAAATAAAAGGAAATACCTATTTCACTGAAAAACAAATCATGTTATTAACATCATCAGTTCTGAACGAGCACCTTCATTCCCCTACAGAAAACCCAAATGAATAAAATTGCTGTTAAATATTTACTTTTTGTAAGAACACATGCACGTCCCAGAACCTACAAATGGAAAATCTAATTTTAGATACTGCCTTTGCTACAGATTTGTGCAGCACTGAATAGTGATTTGATCTCTTGCACATCTGTAAAACTAAAAGGGAATATTATTTAACCCCCTTTAAAGCTCTAGAATAGATAACCAATAAGTCTGACATACTACTATTAATCTGCTCCCCGATTTACACTCACATAACGCTGCGCCACAATGAGGGTACATGAAGATACAAATTGTGTCACAAAACTCATCAGCCAAAATGTTATCTTAAGCAGGACAATGATGGCTCCCTGACCACATATGAGCTCACAAACAGTATTTGTGCATTATGACTCAGGGATTTTATATTTTCTTTACTTATAAGCAATACCTCACATATAAGAAATACCAGAGAAAAAAAAAGATACATATCTCTCCAGCTAATCTATTGCTAGATTAGCACACTTCATGCTAATTTTGCATTCTTTACTTTCCTTTTTTTTTTTATTTCATTGTGTTGTACAAATGTTTCAGGCTGATACGCATAATTTTAAAAGCATTCATTACTTTCTTAGAATCTACTTGTTGCACTGACAGGCAAGTTATGAAAAATATCACGCAAAATACTGCACTGTGTTTCATTCAATATTGGCTATTTTTGGCAAGGGGTCTCTTTATATGTGATAACTGTTTCTACATTCTGGAAAACAATTTTCTCACTGTATGGTTTCTAACCATGAACAAGATATTTCCCTTGTGACATACAGTAAATGTCCACTCTGCTCTGACAAGCAATTACATACACAGGTAGCCCAATTAATTTCAGTGGAAGTACTTGTACACTTGAATTGGGTTGTGTGTGAGGTGTGGGGACAGAGAACAAGCCCGTACAGAAGCAGTCCACCTCCGGCTTCACTCACACCTCTATAACTTAAAAACCCCCAGCAACCCCAATACAACAACGGCATGCCAAAAGAAAAGAATTGGGTGTTTAGAAGTCACTTCCAATCAAAGAAGTGAGTGAAAATGATTCCCTAATTTGCAGTTCCAGTGCATCCTGACAATATTAGAAGCAGCCTTCTGACAGCAACTGGAAATCAGAGAACCAGCTCCCGGCTTCTAAACGTATACCCACAGAAGACATACTCAGTTCCAGTCATATCAACAAATAGCAAAAATAGCTTTTCAAAATAATCTGTTTCAAAGGAATCTATGTGAGCAATATATCCTTTATGAGCCCTATTAATAACTATTAATGGGGATCATAAAGAGCATATTATTAATGATAAAGTTTCCTTTTTTATAGCACTTATCTTGTACAGGTTTAAAAGGAACAGGTTTTACCACTGTAAAACTTATGTCTGAACATCTAAAATCAGTGGACTGATTTTACGAATTCCACGATAAATACACTTTTTACAAATTTCCCTGGAAACTCATTGAACTGATGTAGATTCTTCCCAGAGGTACTATTTATCTATAACGGTAAGACGCATGTGCCATATAGTTTCTTACACGCTCCCCACTCGCACGGACTGTCAGCTCCTTGTCTGCACCACTTACCCTGCCGGTACTGGAAGAACCCAGGAAGCAGATTTAACGGTGCAGTATTTCTGCCACCAGCACCTTTGTAGCGAGCCATAAGCCCTGCTGCTGCTGCGGCTGCTGCTGCGGCTGCTGCTCCTGTCTCGTACAGTGTGCAGCGTTGCTTTAGAATACAGCCAGAAGTAATTTTTCAAGAATTTTTTTCCTTCACTGGAAATGCAGGCCCCTTACGCAAATCCCTCCACCTGCTCTTAACGGAGAATTCACATGACGCCAAACCTTAAAAACATCTTTCTGTGCTCTTGCAGAGATGCAGCCGCCAGACAAAGCCAGCTGTACTGGAAGTAGCAGTTCTGCTGGTCTCACTGCCATCACCCTTCTCCACTGTTTTCCCGTGGAAAGATTTTACTACCCGAGCACCAGCCAATCCGCTGGTGGAAACCTCTGATGTCAAGAGCCTGAATAATTCATCCAGAGACTGGGACAACCCAACTACACTGCCGATATGCTAAAGCAGCAAGATGTGTGGCTGCAAAAAGCGATGCAGTCTTCTCACCAGTGCTTTTGCAACAATATCCTGCTCAGTGAGCACAAAAATGGCTGAATGGCATAGCCCTTCTCTAGGTTGTCATACACATAAAGCAAAGCAGCTTTTAAAAGCAACCGCCTGGGTTCCTCACTGCATCCTCTATTTAGACATGGATGTCCTTCAGCTTTGCAACTGAAACAGCGAAGTGGAAGAAACAGCAAGCAATGAATCTGAACAGACATGTAGGCCACTTAGCTTTTAATAATATATTTGAACTGTTGTATAAGAAGGATGAAAGATATGTAAGGACGCACAGAATTTCTGGAGTGCACCTAGACCGGCCTGAAACATACGCTGATAAGATGCAGTACTTTCTACTTCATTAAATCAGAGCACCAGAGCAGTTGAACAGAATTTGTTTTGCTCTGGTAAAACGAAGGCAGTTATGAAACACGATGTATGGCGATTCATATGTTGTTCACCCACAGGGGCCAACAGAGTAGTACACACTATTGAAATAAGAATAAAAGGCCTGCTTTTATTATGCTATTACAGTAAATGTATCATTATAGAAGTTGAATTCGAATTTCTGTAAAACACAACTACTCTGACAAGATCATTTTGCATCTGAAAGAAATGTTGCCAGAATGTTTGGATTTTTTTAATCAAAGGTCTTCCTTTAATTGGCTGGAAATATTTTCATGTTTTAAAAACCTTTTCTCTAGTAAAGCACCACCAATAGATTGCATTTTTAGGTTGATTAGGGAAAAAAGACAAATGTAATTGGATGTACTTACTTAAAAACATTTAGAAGAAATTATTTTGAAAGATGAACAAAACCAACCATGTATCTTCAGACAGCTATGACTATGCTGGTGAAGTATCGATCTTGCATACATATTATAATGAATTGCATCATGCATGTCACACATACACATCAAGAGGCAGAGAGTAGTGGCACGCTTTCTAGCAGAGGTTTTCTAGAAACAGGCTTCCTAAGCAGCCCCTCCTCAGCTGCAGAGCTCCATGTGCCACAGGTGTGGGCTGTGCAGCAGCAGGATCAGACACCGCGCACCTCTTGCCTCAAGTGCTTGGGGATGGGGTGGTGGGAAGGCAGCTACAGCGCAGGGTTGCAAATACAGGGTTCTGCTGCAAGGCAACACGAGGAGGAGTCTCACGCACAGAGTGAGAGACACGACAGAGCCGAGTTCACACATGTCTAATCAACGCATCTTGATTGATTCCTAGTGACCTAATATTGTGTAGACTTGTTTTGTTTCTTTAGTGAAATTCAATGCAGGTTACTCACAGCTCCTCATTTTCAGCATCCTTTTTCTTTTCCTTCAAGTCTCCAGCTAATGTTTTTTTATGGGGCAATTACAGGACAGTTTTGCTTTTTTAAAAAAAACAACAAAGAAAAAACTTTGGTGGTAGTTCTAAAGCTAATATATTGTTTGTAAGTTGCTAAGTTTAATAGTAACACTATACACTTTAAGAAGAAAAAAAAGAATGAGGGAGCTATGGGCAGTGGGAGAAAAGTCAGAAAGAGCAAAAAATTTATTTCGGCAGCCACTGCAATGCAGTTGACAAGAAGACTTAGCAGTACTGATACAAAGAATGGGAATATATTTTTACTTGGCTCATGCATTTAGAAGTTTCGATTTTTTGTATTTTGAGGAGAAAGGATTTGTCAAAGTGTGGCTTTTGGATAGATGCCTTTATTGAATGTGCTTTATCAGAGCCAGTGAGACAGCCCCACTAAAAGTTCTGTTATCTAAATTTCCAGGCGTTGAGATCTACGTGCACACACCAGCCATAGCCTGCTCCACCATCGAGCACCAGCCTGCTCCCCATCAGTTTCTGCAGAAAGGAAATCCATGCACAAGGGCTAGAAGGCAACCAGTCATCCTTGGCCAGCCCCTACTAGGGAAAATGTTGGAGACTGGCTCTGGACTGTCTGGGGTTCGCACCGGCGTATACCACTGCTCAGTCTAGAGGTAACCTCTGGTACGGTGGTTTGGGGGCCAGAAGTTTTATGTCATTTGGAAGTGTGGAAGTAGAGAAAAAACCCCTGCATATTGGTGGAGTAGTTACAGGAAACTGAAGTGCGGTTTCTGAAACTGAAACTCACAGCTGCAGAAATACCTCCTGCTGTGCAGCTGGACAGCAATGGGCACGCTGCTGAGAACTTTCTCCTGTTACTGTCTGTCTGAGGTGTATTTACAACATATGTATTTTGTTTTTACACATTTCTTATTTATTCCCTTGATTTCCAAGACAGAGAAGGTGTGTATCCAGCCACTGGTTAGAATAATATCCAAAAGCTTAGCCAGTGCCAGAGAGTGTGCTTTACCTCAGGCTGTTGGCCCCACCTGACAGCAGCACTTAGGCTATCACAGAATATGTTTATACTGTGGGGACTTGGGAGACTTCCAGTCCTTAAATCTAAGGTCGTGCCCTGCTGTGCCCATATTCCCATACGCAGAGGTCAAATGTTCCTGCTCCATCCAGGCACACATTATCCCCCCGCCTTTCCTGTGCTCTGGTTTTCACAGGAAGGAACGGAGCATGAACAGAGCACGGTGCACCGATATAATCTTGATCCGTAGAAGCCAGGACAGCATCTGGACGTAACTGTATTGCCCGTGACTGCTCTTCATGTTGATCAGAGGGGCTTCCCTCAGCATTTGGAGAAACTAGTGAGAACAGCATGATTTCAGCAGTGGATTGGAAGATGTGCCCAAAATGTCATTTTTATGACTTTGTGCCTCTTTTCTGTGCCCAGTCCTTGCAGCACACTTGTGTTTTGAGTAACTGAAGAAGAGAACTGTGATTAAATTGTTCTGCTCCATATTTTGCCTGGATGGGCTGCAATTTGTTCTTTTCCACATGCAGAAGCAGAATGTATTCAGAACTAATCACTGCATGTATTTGCATCTTGTGTTTACTCATTTCTGCCTGTGCTCCTGCGCTACCATTATTCTCATCATCTCTACTACCTGTTGTCTTAAGCTCCACGTGGCTGTAAATATATTACTCACTTTCGTAGTATCTGGACTCAACTGAATACAGTCAGAAATGAAAAGAACACCTATTAGAAAACTATTATGAGCTCATTTAATTCTTCACTTTTAAAAACAGTATTCTGAAGAAGATATTAACTAAAATCAGGATACTCAACATTTGAGATGGTTATGTGCAATGGCTTCAGTGCCTTCTGAAAGGTTAAGGATTCGTTGCTCTACAGATGTCTCAATTCACCAGTCTGGCATGGGTGACAGGGAACTTAGTGTTCACAGGCACATATCTTTTTCTGGAGCAATACACAAGGTGAAAACAGCCCGATACAACTGATCAGAGAGAAATCTTTAACACAAGTCTTAAAGACAAGTAGTACTCACATCAAATCATTTAAAGAAGGTCTTTAAAAATGTTGAAATCTATCCAGGTCAGTGGATCTATCTATCAGTGTTAGTTAGGGCTTTAAGTAGTCATTCTACACTCAAGAAGGGTACTTAACATGCACTTATACAAAAATATCTATGAGATCAGATTGAAGGTAGCATATGCTTGAAAACTGAAAGCATAGGCTCCAATTCCGTCTTTTGCTCACTGTGTGGCACTTACATGAGCTCCTAAAACAGTGGAAAGTGTTGTTTTCCTGAAACCAGCCAGGTCAGGTAGGCAAATTACTGTAACATTGATTTTCAGTAGATTTGCTAATATTATGTGACATTAATAGGACTGTTCACAACATTAACCACTACAACCTGAAGAGAGTTTCTGCAAGAATATTTGAATTTGAATGTTTAATGTTTCTATTTAATAACGCACAGAAACTTAAATGCACTGCACCAAATGCGCCACAGGAGCAAATTTCTACTACCAATCGTAAGATTATTATTTTTCTATGCCTACAGTGAGTTCAGCAGCCTAAAAGCAGTGGAGAAAATTTGACACAGACATAAAAGAGCTCAGAATCTACTGAAATAAATCAAAGCTAATGGAAACATACGAGGCATATGCTGTCCAAGAGATTAAATCAGGATGTAAGAGTGCAGCATCTGTAATTTATACATAAATCTGTGCAGAAAACGAAAACATAGATAATGATTCTGTGAAAAGTGAAAAGACATTCTACAATCATCTCTCAGTTCTGTTTATACTTAAGCTCAGTGAAATGACAATGGTTTACTAAAGGTTTACAAATATGTAGAAAACTCTATTTATTCTCTGGAAAGTCTTACCCAGTTTTACCCTTGAGATCATTTTACTATAGTTACACATATTGTAGACACGAAGCTCTGTGAAAGTCTGCCTAAGGGAAAGAATGCAATTAATGTTTTTGAAAGCTTGTAGGCATAACAATTTTAAATACATTTAGCATTAAATTATGAATTCTTTAGTAACATATTCAGTTACTTTGAATTCAATAGGTTCAGTATTAGAAGTAAATGAAAGAGCTAAGCACTTAAAGGGTGGTGTCATAGTTTAGCCCCAGCCGGCAACTAAGCACCATGCAGACACTTGCTCACTCCCCCGCGGTGGGACAGGGGAGAGAATCAGAAGGGTAAAAGTGAGGAAATTCATGGTTTGGGTTAAAGTTTAATAGGGAAAGCAAAAGCTGTGCACGCAAGCAAAGCAAAACAAGGAATTCATTCCCCACTCCTCACGGGCAGGCAGGTGTTCAGCCATCTCCAGGGAAGCCGGGCTCCATCACGCATAATGGTTTATTGGGAAGACAAACGCCATCACTCTGAATGTCCCCCCACCGCTTCCTTCTTCTTTGTCCCAACTTTATATATTGAGCATGACGTTATATGGTATGGGATATCCCTTTGGCCAGCCTGGGTCATCTGTCCTGGCTGTGTCCCCTCCCAGCTTCCCCTGCACCCCCAGCCTGCTCGCTGGCAGGTCAGCACGAGAAGCTGGACTGTCCTTGACTGCTTAGCAACAGCTCAAAACATCAGCACGTTATCAACATTTTCTCATCCCAAATCCAAAACATAGCCTCACACTAGCTTCTGTGAAGAAAATTAACTCTAGCCTGGCTGAAACCAGGACAGGTGGCTACAAGAGGCTCTCTTCACAAGGAGCCATATGGAGAAGATAAGGGGCAATGGATACAAGTTGTACTGGGATAGGTTTCATCTTGATATAAGAAATAAATTTTTTACAGTGAGACTAATAATTCACTGGAACAACTTCCTCAGGGACATGGTAAGAGTCCCTATCCCTGGAGATTTTCAAGATGCGATTGGATAGAATGCTAGATAATGTCATGTCGGCTCCCTTTCCCATGAAAGGTTAGACCAGACAATCTTTCAAAGTCTCTTCTAGCCTGGCCTGTTCTTTGGCTGTATGATTTTATGAAAAACTGTTCTGTATTATTAGCAAGGAATGTGCTATGTTACTTAAAAGTCGTACGAATTTCTCGCTGTATTTATAAAATTATATACAAGTTCAAATATCTTCCAACTCAAGATACAATCAGAACCTTACAAATTAATTACTCTTCCAACTGTGAATTGTAATAAGACAAAAATACATATGAGCACATGTAAGAACTCAGTTCTGGGGGAAATGTTAACTCCTATATTTAATTGTTCCTTGAATAAAAAATAAAAAAAAAGAAATCTAGCATAACCTGCTGAAACAAATTAATGCTTAAAAAATTCCAGAAACAGGATGATGGCTGGTATCTATGGAGGTGCTGACAAGATATAAGGAGTGAAGAACTGGGTGCAAGATGTATATGCATCCATCTTTCCAACAGAGTTCTTGTACAAATAGAACATGGCTTTAGATCATGTGGTTATTCCTCCCAGAGCCACAACCATCTGCAGTTTCTGAATGCCTGCTTTCACAAAAGACTTGAATATACTTTGGCACATTCACAATGGTTTCATACCTTCATCTAATTTCCCTTGTTTCCCTAAGTGTCTCCAAACAGACAATCGCTTGCTTAAAAAATTATACCAGTGGCATTAAATGTAATACTTCTCTATGAAGTAATACATGACAAATTCTGCCACTTTTACACCGAGCAGTACCTAACTCAGAAAGTTGTCCCACTATCTACCACTGAAACGACCCACAAGGCAAGTTACTGTGCAGGTAGAGAAGTCAAAAACAGGGCTACTTTGATAAAGGAGCTTCCCTAAATGCTGACAGAAATAGGGAGGACGGTCAGAGTTCCTCAAAGACTAAGTCTAATTCTTTAGTATTTTCAGCGATGAGTTTGGCAGCAAAACCACAATAGTGCTTACAAAGTTTACCAATGACTCATGTTTGGGAAAGACCATTAGAATGGAATCAGAATATCTTAAAAGAAAGTGAGCTGGCTGAAGACTGGAAACAGTTAGATTACTATTACTATACAGATCAAAATGCAAGGCTACATACTCGAGGAGTAACATGAATTTCTGCTGTGAGGTGGAAACTCTATAGAAATCAAACTAGATGCAGACACACTTTTTTAATGTGTTCAAGGCTTCCACAAACCTGACGAAATGGGGACTGAATATCCGTTTCTTGTGAGGGTTCTACACATGATCTCATAATTAATTCCTTTATTTTAGTGGAATTTTTAGTATGCTGTTTATAAATTCAGAGTATTCACCAATAATGACAGTAAACATTTCAATCTGTTAATAGTAACAAATCTAGTAATAATCCTAATAATAATAAAAAGACTAGAACAAAACAACAGAACAGCTCAAATTCAGTAAGAAACAAACATAGACATGGTAATAAGGTTAAAGTAATACTAACTTTTTGGCACCAAATGATATATTTTGCTATGTTGTACGATGAAAAATAGCACACCACACAGAAAGACGGACAGCTGACCAATGAACACCAGGCAGCAATGTGGGATGCTTACTACCCAAAAGAGCAGGATTTTCAAGGAAGTCAAATTAGGCAATGTCCTGAACGTGAACAGAGATTTCCCTGCAGTGGCAGTTACTTTTGTGATCCTCCTTCTTGCAGCCTCTGTGCTCCCAGTGTTATATGAAACATGAACATTTCGAAAAAATGTACTGCTTTGACTACCTTCTCTGATAAAGTCCATTCACCATCAGTGAATTCTTTTCATGAAAGCTGCATAGGATCAACCATTTTGAATTCCAACCACTGTCATGCTCAAGTTAAACATCCAAACACCCCACTGAAAACTTCTAATTGCATAAACATTCAAGGAACCCTCAAAGTAAGAAGAATCATAGCCTGGTCTCTGTTTTCAGTTCAGCCAGCCTAAGGTAAAACAGGCTGCTAAAACTTCAAGACAGACTGGTGAGCTATAAAGTGCAATTCTATTAGGATTTGTTTCAATGAAAACTTGATTCCTACAAACAATTCTTTTATGGTAACTAAGGGCTGTCAAGGCCTGGAATGATGTATAATTGCTCAACCACAGAAAGATAAAAGGAGCTAGTAAAGAAACTCTCTGATAAAGAGCTACAAATAGTGAAGAAATATAAACAAGCTTATGATTTACTGCAAGCAATGCTTTAACAAGCCAATGGAAATAAAATTATACTTTGTCTATCCATCTACAAGCTATTTGTGATGCAAAGAGTCTTAATTTTAGATTGGCTGCTTCTTCACTTTTTTCTCAATGCGTGAATGAACAAATAGGAACTTCAGAGTTATAAATTTGGCAAGAAGCACAGCTCCAGCTATCCCTGCAAAAATGTATCCTAATTTGCCCAAATTACAAGCTTTTTCAAATTCTCACATACCTTTGAATTTTAGCACTCTCCGACCACCTGCCTTCATAACCTTGATGAAGCACTAAGCAGATTGCACACATACTATTCCCACATAAGAGTGGCTGAACATGCTTTGGCTCAGGGAATATGGAGCAAAAATCAATCTTTACTGCCCGTAATTGCTTCAGCTCCAAGTAATCCCAGAAAGAAACTCTTCTGTATGCTCAACACCTATACCCGCTTTCCCTCCCGTCCCCATGATGGCAGCTAGATTCAGCTCTCTGTACAGACATAGAAGGGACAAAAGCTGTTTAAAGGGAGAAATCTGAGGAGGAAAGAAGAAAGGTGTGCATTATCTACAGAGCATGTGCACAGAAGGTGGGAAAAACCTCTGACTGGCGGCTGGAAAAGTGAAAGAAACAGGCAGAATCTGCTCACGCTATGGAACATCTGTCCTGGAACGTACGATACTATTAGCATTGCCAAGACAACTCACAGAAGTTACATGTGCCAGATGTAATTGTGTCTGTACAAGCTTTATTTTCTCCCCTTCTATACTTGTGATAAGATCAGTCTTTAATTACACAACCACACAGGCTTTATCCAAATGCTCCCTACCATTTTGGTGCATAAATGGAAAATAGTCAATTAATAAATTGAAGGGTTTTGTATTGTTCACAATTTTGCCCTCCCCATCAGACCTAATGATTAAGCATGTGACTTTGCAATTCTTGCACTATTGCTGTAACATTGCTTCTCTATGATATGAAAATCCTATGAAAAATAACGAGAGGGATAATTAAGTTCATTAAAATAACACACAAAAAAATTCCTAAAGCCCAACTCTTTCAAAGAAAAAAACATAAAAGAAAACTGGTTAATAATGTTCATGAAAACAAATTAATGAGCTGAAAACAAATCTTAGGAATGATGGACCTGATTACACACCAAAATCAGAGCCTGTTCTCTGAATACCATTCCACCCCAAAATCCTAGGATGTAAGCTGATAATCAACAACTACGTATCTTCACTTACGAGTTTCATTCATTTGTAGACTATGACGGTTTATTCAATGGAACTGCATTGATCTGAATGGAATCACTCTGGCATAAAACTGAATATTGTTCAAATTAAAATACACCTGTCTAGGCATTGATTAGTATTTTTAAAGGTGATTTGGCATGCTCCTGTAAAACACCACAGTAAGCAATTTGAAATAAAAAGTAGATCAAAATGGTATCGTCATTTTGCCTTAAAGAGTCCTTTCTGTAGCAGCAAATCACAGACACCACCATGGACGTAACAGAATATTTATAGCAACTACGTCACTTAGGAGGACGAGAAGCAAAACCCGGCCATCGTGTTAGAATGATGAAGTCCTGCTGTAGGGCCGCAGCAGTAGTGCCGGTGCCCTGGGAGAGGGACCACCCACCTCTGCCCTCGCCAGCTCAGCAGAAACTGAGCTTGAGGAGTTCAGCGGGAGAGTCGCACAGCAAAGCGTGGGGCTTAATTATTTTTTAAAAGGCCTCCTAGGCTACTATCTCTCTTATATCTGTTCCCTTTTCATTTTTTGTGGGGTTTGGGGTTTTTTTTAGCAATAAATGATTTTCTTAATCATTTATTTAAACATAACCACGCTCTTAGTCATCATTCATGCCTTAATCCTGCACCATGCAAACTAATGAGAATTTTGCCAGTGAATGAAACAAACTTTTGTCATTGAGATTATACCTCAGATTGGCAATCATTTCTCATGTGAAATACAAAGGTACACTTCTTTCATATTATTGTTTTATAGCATATGCATTTGTAAAGGGAAAATATTTCCGTCACACGAAAAGCTGTGCTAGTACTGGGCCCTGCTGAATAAAATCCTCTACTTACCACCACCTAGCATCAATTTTTCCTAGAACTAAAGTTTTTGTAAGAAGCCTAAAAATCAGAAGATATACTGGGTTCATCAAGTCTACAACTCCTCAAAGGAAGAATTTCTTCCTGTTCTCCTGTGGGAACCCTATTCGAATTAAACTGACTGCATCTTGATTTTGACAAAAGTATTCTTCTGTATAAAAATAAGCAGAAAAAGATATTTCCTCATAAGGCATTTCACAGGCACTGGATATCCAAAAATATATTAAAATGGCATGAAAAAGAAGAGGTTATGAGCGTATTCAAAGCAGGTCGTTCAATAAGCAAAACAGAACAAAAATACTAACCACCATCACAACAAAAAGAAACATCCCACCAAGCGTGTAAAGACAATGACATGTCAAATTTCCCCAGGAACCACGCTGTGACTAAACATTGTTCACATTTAATATATTCCTTGTCAAACCCAGCAGTTCTTATTTATATTTCTAATCAGAAAAATTCTTCAAGGTTTCATCACAGCTTTTACATATGTGAACGACTGCAGGCTATCTACAGGGGCATCTGAAACACAGTGAAGGGAAAACCCCACTCCACAGAAGCAACAGAATGTCTTGCTAATGATAATAATAGTGCCAGAACTTAATCTGGAGTTTTTATCAATAGCAACGTGCAACCTGAATACTTTACCCCAGACAGGGGACCTTACGCATACGGAATCCATGTCTTGCATCACTTGCCCGGTACGGAGAAGCTAAGGCACGGGGTCTGGTTCAGCCTGGGGCAGACGTGGCTTCAGGGGGACCCAGCTGCAGCCCCCCAGCACCTATGGGGAGGCCAGTAAGAAGGTGGAGCTGGGTTCTTCAGTGACATGGAGGGAGGATGGGAGACAATGGGCAGAAGCTAAAACAAGAGATGTTTCAGGAAAGGAAATGCTTTCTCGCCCAGAGGCCTGTCAGGCGGGATCAGGGCACGCAGAGAGGCTGTGCAGTCTGTCCATGGAGATAAAGCCCTGCGCAGCCTGTTCTGAGCTCACAGCTGACCCAGCCGTAAGCTGGAAGTGGAGCTACAGACCTCCTTCCAGACTGAATTTTCCTATCATCCTATGGCACTTCTCCTCCTGACAAAGAGATAATGAAAATCACACTTTGCAAATAACTGATAGGAGCAAAAACCAGTGAAGTTCATTCAGTAGACCAAAGAGCTGCACAGTAACTGGAAAAACACATATAGACACGCTGCTTTAAGGAGGCGTGTTCATCACATACTGGCATATATGGGCACAACAGAAAGCAGTTATGAGATTGTTCACTCATCCATACAGGAAAGGAGAGCAGTCAAAACTACACACATTCAGAAAGTTTTTGTTGAGAGTGCTATTTTATTGAATCTGGGAAGTTTCAAATTTCTCAGGTCCATTTAATTTTCACCTAAAGAGAGGATCCAAAATAATGCTAATGAATACTCCCCGCTGCCAGGTACACCAGTGCTTGATCTCCAACCCTTGAACAGATAAACCTGACAGGTACATTTCAGAGCCCTTGACATTTCACTGTTAGTAGTTAAGGGGGTAACTTACAGGATCACCTGTAAGATGCATGCATTTTGATTTGCCACAAATTGCCACAAGAAAAACCTTTGTCTTGGTCCAATTCATACCGAAGCAGAAAACTACAATAAGAATACATTTTCAAGAACAAAAAAACTCCCACTTTTCTTCAGCTTGTTCACACCTTACAGCAGATAATGAGCTTCAGGAGAAGCTTGGCAAGCTAAATATGCATGCGTATATGCATTTTATAAGGCATTCTATGGAACTATCTGCAACTAAACTAAGTAAACAATAAAGCCTACAATGCCAAAAAGATAACAATTTATTGAAACGTTTCCTATTTTGTTGAAAAGTTACATTGAACATTATACTGCTCTGGCTGTATTAATTCCAGCCTTTGGTCTGCCCTGATGCAACTGCTCTGCAGAATGTAAAGGCAGAGTAGCGTGGAATTTACTGCACTTTTCTTTACGGAAAGAAAATCCTTCACAGACCTTCCAGATTCTAAATCCATTTTATTCTGCTGAAGCAGTATGAAAGTAAGTTCCCTTAAACCAAGGACCTGATCCAAAGATGAAGTCAAATCAATGCTGGCATAGCTTGTGTTTGTTATTTTTTTCAAACGTCTTTATAATACTCCTGCTGTGCAAGTACATGCTGATTGCTATCAATGGCAATGACTAGGCAGCTAATTACAGGTTCAGAAGACATTAGCAGTTGGTATAATGACACCAATACATGTTCCAGTGGGCACAACGTACTGTTTGTATCCATAAGCACAGAGACAGTAACCTCATGAACTAAGGGAGAATGTGGTCATTAGAATATTCACATGCTGCAGGATTTCCATGGATCTGTGGGACCAGAAAAGAGTGGAGTGCATGAACGTTCATTGTGGAGGCAAAATTTCTTCCCAAATTTCCTGTGGGCCCTCTGAGTGTGAGCTGAATTACAAACTCAAACTCTTCCGCTTCTACCTAAATTTCTGCCTTTCTCAGGAAAAGTGTTACAGAAAGTCATTGGATATGTTTAATCTAGTGGACCTGGTGGTCCTCAAATACATCAGGCATTAAGTAGATATCCCAACTCATAAGGGGATGACAGCTTGGCTGCATTAACTCCCTACTGTCCCAAGCTTGACTTCATTAGGAAAGGGCAGGGATCAGAGAAGACATAGGGCAGCACTCAGTTCACTTCTCTTCTGGGTGATCAAGACCTCAGGAGTCTGGGAAACATGTTCAACTTAGTTACAAACCTTACTGCAGACTCCAAGTTTCTTGTCCTTTTTACAAGTTTTACGTCATGCTCAGTAGAGTCAACAGGAAGTCTTTATTACTGTGTAATATCATACTTCATCACACTCATTCAACATGAAAAATATTGTTACTGAATCACAAAAAAAGCAATGCTTTGTGAAAAGCATCTCTTCTAAGAAATAGCCAGAAATGTTCAATAAAGTCAAAATAAAAATGCAGATAAATCCACTGATATTAACTTTTATATGTATTTTATAACAAACTTCATCACTTACATCATTTACTTTTAAATGAGAGGATTAAGGAGAAGGGTACGGTTAGCACCATAACATCTACCCTAAAATTTGTATATATTACAGAAACACAGGGTGAAAACACCGGAGTAAAACTTTGTTAAGCCAATTCTTGAGAAAGCAAAATCTTGTTTTGTTGTTGTTTTTTTCACTGTATCTAGGATGTTTCTCCTTTTTGTTTTGTTTTTAGTCACCATAGTATGAATTTCTTTTTTTAAGTTGTAAATCTAACCTATATATTGTGCTTGTTTTGTACAACTATTGTTTTATTCACTGCATTTAGCATGTATCTCTTCCTTTTCTGTGTCCTTGTTTCATGACATGCCTGAGGCCACCTTCTAGAAAGTGTAAAAGTTCTTGTCCTGATTGTGATTTCATACTGAGCCATTCCACTGACTTTGTTAGTGTTGCACTAGAGTAAATTGGAGCACCATGAAAACCACAGTGAGCCAACCTTATGTAGATTGGAGTCTACATTCAGTTGTAAAGTCAGACTAAAGCAAAGGAAAAACAGACCATACAAATTAAAACTTTACCTTTTTTAATCAGTCTTCTTCCTTTTGATACTCCCTAGGATGCTTCTACTGTGGTCCCAAAACAGCAGAACAAAATTATGACAATGCACACCGACACAAAGTATCTGAATTTCATAATCAGTAAACAAAATCCCTGTGGCCCTTCAGGGCTCATAAGAGCACTTGTCAGTTTTGTCTAAGGATAAGAGAATACTGAAAGGCAAAACCCGAGGACTGTGCTGTAGATCAGAATGTCACGATCACGATGATGAACTCAGTGAAAGGTAACTGCAGTTCACCAAAAATTACCACCCCAAACATTTGATTCTTTTTAGTTTTAAATTAACTTTCAAACACACACTAAGATCTAGGTTATTAGGCAAAGTATCGAACGGTTAAGATACATTATAGTAAAGCTGCGTCCCCAGTGTGAAGTACTGACCCTGTAAGAAGTTGGAGCAGTAACTGCAGCTTCCAAGAGTCATGTCCCTTCTGTTCCCACAGCAGTAGCCACTACCCTGACTCCACAGGGAGCAGGAGCTCCAGCAGCAGCTCCAGTTGGGCTTTCAGGGCTTTGGCACAGGAAAAGTAGGCAGCACAGTGGTGACCTTGTTCCTGTCCAGCAACGTGCTGCCTTTACTTTATGTATGCCAAGTGCACTCCTGTTAAATGTATGACTCTGTCAAGAGGTGTTAAAGCAGCACCGTGCAGGAGGATGCAACGGCAACAGGAAGGACAGTACAAGAGCTGAATTTCATTTCTTGTTTAGAAATTTGGCTGCATGGCCATATGCTGTAACTGAGATGCAACTGTGGTGCTGGCTCATGAACACAAGAAGTGAACCTGATTTACAACATCGATAGGTATTTCCTACCAGGCTGCAGCAACTGATAAAACTCGCAACCTCGCAACACAGGAACAACATTTACCTCTTACTCTCCTTATGAAAAGAATGGGACAAATAGCTGACATTTCTCTTAAGTTAACATTTATTCAAACAAAAGAAAATGGAATTTATTCAGCTCCTCTTCAGTTTGCGGTAAGGATGCGTAGCTGGCCTATCTATCATCTCTATTGAAGATAAACTGGTTTGTTTCAGAAAACAAGCAGGATCTGTGCTGCCCTCAGAAGTCAGCTGCTCATTCTCCTTGTGCATGTCCACTGGAGAGGAAGAAGAGGCCTCAGGCCATTTTTAACTAATAAAAACCCAAATACCTACATGATGTTAGAAAAATAAAATATTTGCTTATGATAATTCATATTATGGGATATTACCAGCAGTTCATGTAATGAGATTTCCTAATTTCAGTGTAAAGTTTTGATTTCTGCTATTATTTTTGCCAAGACAAACAAGTCATTATAATATTTCAGTATTACTGACCAGCATGAAACCATACCCCACAAAAAAAATCCCATTAACAAAGAAATGCATTTCTGGGTGAATTTCTCCCACCTCCACACTTTTGGGAGAACCCAGCCCTTTGCTACTTGCTTTTTAACTACCAGTGTGGTTTCTAGCTGGTGAGACAGACCCTTCACTCGTGAACGGAAGCAATGCTCCAGCTGAAGCATACAGCTCAAGTAATTAATTTTGAGCGACTCCTAGTAAATCCTCCTACAAGCAACGAATTTGGAGCAGTACCCTGAGCCGGGAGGCCAGGGAGCACTGGATGGAGAGAGCAGCCAAGGGCATGGCGCGAGCGGCTGGACTTGCGGCAGGGCTGGCAAAGGGGCCGCGCTCCGGGGGAAGGTGGGAGCTGGCCCCAGGAGGGATCAAACGCTGCCAGCCTCCTCAGGGGAGGTCTGGCTGCGAAATAACCGCAGGACCTGAATTCCTTCCTGCCAGTTCAGCGCTGTGTTTCACACCATGCTTACACAAACTCTTCCTCTATCGCTTTGGTTACGATTTTCTCGTGATGATAATGTTTGCGTTCAAAGACTGCAAGTCTTAATTTGGAATTACTCCTCTAGTCTGGGAAAGCGATATTTCTTATCTGTGGTGCAGTAGAAAAATTAAACGCTGCCTGGTCAACAAACAAGCCCAAACATGTCTGCCATGGCATATAGAGCTCAAATACTTCACTCTGCTGCTTAATGGGACGTAACGTTCACAGAATTACAACAAACTGTTTAATGTGTTTTCAGCTCACTCTGTTTTTATGTCCCTGGCATAGATGTTTGACTACTGATACTATTTCATAGCAGGAAACTAGAAAAACAGAGACGGAAATGATTACGTGCTACAAGCTAGTATCTTGATCTATGCCTCAAGAACTGATAGCTGCATACCACAGTATTTTCTGATTGTTTTGGCAAAGGAGTTATACTTCCTGAAAGACACTGAAGATTTTAAGTCCTTGATCCCAGTCCAAGAAGCATTTATTAACTTCAGCAAGTACAAGCTTGGGTCTTAATCTGGAGAGAACTTAACGGGGAAATGCTGTGAAAAATTCAGCTTTCCATTGCTACTCTAGACGAGTCCAAACTTTACTGGTAAACGTTTTGCACTGATGAGAAGAGTACTAAAGGGTGATGCTGAAGGCAAACATCTGCAGATATCCTGCAGATCCCCTTTCATTAGGGTTAAAAGAAAGGAGTAGGCCCTTCAGGCTCTCAGCAGATGAAGGACAACTCTGTCACCTTCTCTGTGTAAAATAAAACTACTGCCCCAATACTTCTGTAGGTAACTACTATTAAAGTATTAACACAATGAGCACAAAAATAATTAATGTAATTATCCAAGAGGTTTGAGTAAAAGCATCACCTGAGTGACCCATTGCAGAAAACCTATCTTATTCCCTAAGTCCATGGTTATCGGATCAGCCCCATGTATTCACTGTGAGGTTAGATGAATATAACCCCGAGCAGCCACGAGCCAAAAGCATGATGACACTGCTCTGTCCGAGAATCAGATCAAATGAGAACTCCCACAGAAAGGCTCACATTTGAGTTGCAAACTGAATGAGAAAAGTTTCTTAAATTCTCCCCTGCAGGGTCCACACCAGAGCCAGTTACATTCTCAGGATTAACTGAGAAATCAGGATGTGATACAAGGACCAACTCCTCAAAATAGTGATTTTTTTTTTTTTTAATGATATTGAGATCTTTATCTTTTGGAGCCATATACCTGAAGCATACAATTTTTAAGCCTTCCTCGTCAGCCATAAAGATCAGAAGATGATTTAGTGTTTTATTTTAGTGTTTTACTAATAACTGAATCCAACAAGTATTAAATATTGTGAGAGCTGGCCACTCTAATCAAAGGCTGAAAATAGTATTTTAAGTACACATTGCTGGTAGAGAACTTCAGGCATTCCAGAGCCCAAAAAACCTGACACAAATACGAAGACCCTAAACTGAACATCCCCCAAAGTGCGTCTAGTCCTTGCACCAACTATAATTCTGTCTTTCATTATAGTTCATCTTTCAGCACTTTGAAAATGAAAAAAACCCCAAATTAAAAACCCCACATTATAGCTTACAAACAAACCCACGTAACTCTAACACAATGTAATTTCTAACACCTGCACTGTTCAGGATTCTTCACTGGTTAAATAAAAGTTTAGAGCACTCGCTGCCTCTGCCTGAAACACACATTGCCAAATGATTTCTTGTTGGGAATTTCCAGTAAATTTCAAGCTGGACAGTCACAAAATAAAGGCAAATTGTGAAAAACATCTGAAACAGTAAGGAAAAAAAAAAAAAGACTACACTGTTTTGCTTCCCAGTGCCTATATACACACCATCTTGTTGAATACTTCACATATCCATCTTCCCCCTGCTCCTGAAAATTTAAACTGAGCAAACAGATTGGGGTACATAAATTACAGTTTCTTTAAAATGGTAATATGAACTAAGAGCAGAGCACTTCCTCCAAGTAGTATTTACATTACTTCAGCTCAAATCAGTGAAAATAAATGTTGTGCTATTGTACCCTTTATCCTCAAGTTATTTTGATATAACTGAACTACTTGGGAGGTTCTGAAGGCATAAAATTAATTATTCATAAAAAATGTTCTCCATGCAACTGCTCTCAAGACTTTTCTCATTGTCACCCATACATCTTCCCCAATAAGGTACACCAGAGAGTAAGAATAAGCCTTCTACACAATATAACGTTCTTCAAGACCTGACTTCTCTTGAACTCTATCATTTGTATTCCTGCTATGCCCTTATAGATTCCATTATTCCATTATTCATGCAATGGGCAACGTCTGAGGTCCATAATCTGGTTTCATGTCAATCTAATTCTGGTTTTAAACAAGTTCCCTTTGATTTAGGAAATGTATGCAATGAAGCCACGGAGAAATAACCAAATTCAGGATTTTTTTACTATATCCACATCTCAGAAAAAGAGGTATCTACCAAAAATTCATACAAAAGATTTAGGTTTTCTAAACCTAGAGAATTAAATGTAAATGCAAGTGAGTTTTGAATACTTCACATATTTAAAAAAATAATAAAATACACGAACATCTATGGATTTACACACTTCTACAAAGTGTGCATGCCAGTTTTTACCTGGACATGTTTAACAAAGATGACGAGGCCATGGGACTCAAGCTTCAGGGAATATAAACCCTTTCAGAATCATTAAGTTAGGTTTTCTACACCAGCAGGTCTGCAAGGAAGCGCTCTGTGTGGAACGCAAAATCAGATGTCGTCAATCAGATAACATCACAGTATTTCTCCCGCTCCCCAGCTGCGGCACCATCGGGATAGGGATATGGACAGGGGCAGGGTAGGGACAGGGAGGAGCTCAGGGAGGAAGTGCTAAATTCGGTAACTTCTCCCGAGTGCTTCACTGAGGCCTTCCCGGAGCGCCTGGCTGATTCAAGCGGCAAGATAATCCTGCATGCGAAAGCCCCAGTCATTTCTAGGACACCAACTTACCGTATTGTGCTTTTTAGTGGCCTTAATACAGTATATTTAGCTTAGTAGAGTGCCTATAGAAAACTCCTATTTCTGATTCTAATCAAGCATATTTATATTTTTAGGACGCATATTAACACTATGCCCTAGCAATACAGACATTTGGTAGGTTAAACATATGGACACAGGTAAAACATACATTGCCTGCTCAAAGGGCCTGCCTCGATCTTTAACACCAGTGGTCCCTCCGATATCATTAGCTGCATGTGCGTAACGATACAGTCTGGAGAAGAGGAGGCTGAGGGGAGACCTCATCGCTCTCTACAACTACCTGAGAGGGGGTTGTGGCGAGGTGGGTGTTGGGCTCTTCTCCCAAGTAACCAGCGATAGGACGAGAGGAAATGGCCTCAAGTTGCGCCAGGGGAGGTTTAGATTGGATATTAGGAAAAATTTCTTCACCGAGAGGGTGGTCAGGCATTGGAACAGGCTGCCCAGGGAGGTGGTGGAGTCGCCATCTCTGGAAGTGTCCAAAAAACGTGTGGATGTGGCACTTCGGGACATGGTTTAGTGGGCTTGGTGGCATTGGGTTAATGGTTGGACTTGATGATCTCGAAGGTCCCTTCCAACCTTAATGATTCTGTGATACGGGCCAGCTCTGCAGCGCTCTACTCAAGTGAAATGGAGCAATGCTGACTGGCCCTGGCAGAGGTTATTTCCATTCCTATGTAAGTCTTTGCATTAGGTAAAATATAATGCAACCAAACAGTGGAAAAACAGGCAGAAAATGAGAAGGGTAGAAAGCAAACACATAAACGGATTTACACTTGTTTACCAGGAGTTGCACAAATTACAGTTTATTTTTTTGAAAATTTATGTTTTAAATGACACTAAAGCCTAGATAATGAATATATAACATAGTATTTTAACAAAACCCACAACAACTATTTTTGTCTGTAACATTACAAATACTGCCTGTGAAGTAAATTTTAACAAGAGATTTTGCTAACCCTTGAAAACATTGAGAGTTCTTCCTAGATGGAACAGACTTGGGCGGGGGAAAAGCTACCATGTTTGTTTTTATGTAATTTTAAAAAATCTAATTCAAAACTTCTGGATATGTGTTTTCTCCCTGGGCCAGATAATAGTAGAGCTTCACAACTTAAAAATATGTTAAAAAATTAATTCTGAACAGCTAAACTGGGAAATATGAACAACTGAATGTGAAAAATGATCTATCTTGTGCTAAGACTCAGCCAAGCTGGATGACATCCACAGATTTTGGGTGTGTACACTTATAAAAACCAGCAAAAGAATAAACAAACAGACAGACAATTGCTGTGGCAATTAAAACTACTTAAGCTTTCACGCAGAAATAGGGAAAGCAAAATGGTGGGTTTTAGTAGTTTCCAGTGTAAAAGCAAGCAGAGTCCTAATGTGCTGTCACATCCTATCAAGGTCAAAACCAGGCTGCCTTCCTGATGAATCAGTGTAATGCTGCATGAAGACAATCTGAGAGGCAGAGGATATTAAAACTTCACTATTTTAGTGCTAGTGCGGAATGCATGATGGGACATTTTGCAGGTACCTTCATTTTTTATTATTAGAGAAGCACAGGAATCTCAGTGACGTCAAACGGGACTGAAGGTGCTCTTAATTTCTGAAAATGAGGCCATTTGTATATAGGTACAGAAATACAGATATAGCTCTAGGGATCCAAGTTAGAAAGGTAGCTTTTAAAAAATAAACAGTGAGGTGTATTACAAGTCAAAAGTATTGCAGCTAGGCTAAGTAACCTTGAAATTATCCCCCGTTTAAAAAATACGATTAACAGAGCTGCATGTGTCCCTATAAAATAAACTGTTTGATTACAGTTCCTCTTCATCCCCCCCAGCAAATTTTAGACAAGAATCATAAAATCTGACGGTGTCCCTGACAGTGCTCCTGGGTAATACCCTTCAGCTTACATGCGCAGGTTCATGCATGTGTACATGAATGCACAACGTAAATAGGTGAGTGCACAAGCACATGTTAATTTGGGAAAGATATAACTACTTAAGTGACCATTTCGGTGTTAACAATACTTAGTAGACAGAATTCCAGTACTGAAAAAAAAAAAAAAAGCCACCCTAAATTTCCAATTGAAAATGTAGTTTTCTGCACAAAGAATAAATAGGGAAACAGATAAATGCGTAATGGTCCTTCAGCCTTTGTCAGGCTCTGCCTCGGCAATCAGGTTCTACCAACAAATGAGAACTGAAAGCCGGGATAAGCCTCATAAGCCGATGCCTGGGCTGAGCGCCTGCATAGAGGGTTTCCCCAAACGTCAGCTGAGTCATCCCACCAGCTGTTCCTCGATGTTCAATTTGCCACTTGGCTGAAATGCTGCTCCTTCTCCTTGGTGCTCGCTCCTGCCAACCTGGGTATGGTCCCTGCGCCCACTCATCCCACCTGAAGTTTCTCCAGCTCGACCTGTATTTTCTTTAGGGCCCTGCCCTGTTGTACGTACTCCCTTTCTGATTCGCAGCGTGGCTTCTGAGTCTCAGAAACTGGCCAGCATCTCCTCAGCAGCAGGGTATCTCCATGTGTCTTTAATTCCTGACCGCAATTCTGGGGCCCCACTTCTGAATCCTTCCCGCTGGAACCAAGTGCATACGTCCTACCTGCGTTTCCTGGCTATCCGCTCTGTCACTGCTTTTTCACACAGTAGCAATTTCGACACCAATCTTGTTAGAAGGCCTCCCCGAGACAGATTGTCAGTGATGAGTATCATTATTGTGACACAATTATATTTGTATATGGCTTGCTCGGTGGGGCTTGTGTCACTGAACCTGCACGTTATAAACATCTTCCCTCTATAACTTAATGTATACATAGATGAACTAACATTGTCAGCTGAAACGTCCTCTTCTGTCCTGATGATACAAATAATTCTTTGTGTCCTCTTCTTGTCTAATACAAATACTTCTTTGCATTGGTTTCTGGATGCTAAGGTAGAAAAACAGTGCTGAAGCAGCATATGGGAAAAATAAACACTTAAATATTGCTTTGTATGAAAGAATCTTCCCCTTCAAAAGCTACTGACAAGAATTTAAAATTCGTAAATAATAATTTACAAATGAAAACTTGATTTTATAATTTTAATTAAAGATTTGGATTAATTAATAACAGCTTGCTTCCTAGAGGAAATAACCCAGTTTTCAAATTCCCCTGAACAAACCACATGCTGTGTTGACAGTATTATAAAGAAAATGTGGGAAAACATAAATGACTCTCAGTAATGAGTCCAAAAAACCAGAATATTAGAAAAGTGTTACCAAGGACCAGGGCTGTACAAGTAACAATGCACAGATTTGGGACCATAAATTACTGACATTACCTTCTCCAGATGTTTTGTATTAAAAAGTTTATTGATATTTACAATTTTCTAAAATGTAAATGTGCAGAAACTCTACCATTCATGGTAAAGAAAAATCACAGGAAAGAATACTGTTCATCAAAGAAAGAGTCTAACCTCTTACTATGGTGTTACTACTTAAAATAAACCCTCTTTGGATATTACGTAGGTTTCAGACTTAATACATTCTGAACTTAAATAACTATTAAGTAATTGGCTGTGACTTGGTCTGGATAGTAGGATTCTTCTGTAGGATGCTTCACCTCCAGCTCTTTGCAGCAGCTGCCAAATCACCCACTCATCCCATCCTCCAGAAAACTTTTAGAGACCTCAGAGGTGCGCTAAAAGAGCAGCTCCTGGATTCTCACATGGGCCAGGACGAGTAGTTGTGAAAGGTTTGCAGGACAGCCTCAAGAGTTTTCCCTAAGAGAGGCTCCTACCAGAAGGGGATCCATACACATGGGCATGTGGCCAAGAGTGTCAGTGAAAGTGTTGCCAGATCTCAGGCATTATTTTCTAATAATGTACACCTTATTTAAAAAAAAAAGAAAAAGAAAAAAGAAACACTGATATTTATATTTTCACTTTTATGGATAAAGCGTGCTGGATTTTGCTGGACAGTGTGCATTGTCACCAGCTGGATGATGAATACATACGCTCTGCAGATAAAGGTAATGGAAGCATCCTGAAGACTAAGCCAGTCAATTCTATCTCAGGGCAGATCAATAGCACACCACGGCAGGCTGATTTGGCAGGTCCATGCAGGTCAAGCGGTCACCCTTATAAATAACTGCTGATTGAGCAGAGACTGCTTCAAGCAGCCTGAGGAGCTATGGCAACGAAACTACTGCGATAAAATAAGCTACACTGAAGCACAAAGAAGGTACAGAGGTGAAAAAGCTAACTATCATTCAAAATTTAGGAGGAAGTGTATGTTCTGCACTTTCAGCATCTCCAAAGCTTTCAAGGTGGAAAAAGCAAAGTTATTTGAAGCAAGTTCTACAGTGTTCTAGTTGCAGTAAAATGAAGACAGCATATTAGTCCCTCATGGCTACAACTAAGCTTCTCGGGAGAGACATTTAACTCCAGTCAGTTGGTTACAATATAAAAATGTATTAATTTTCTTCATTCTGCAGTATCACCGTTTCCTTCACATCATCTTACAATACCAAAAACGTTCTTTCTTTCCC
>NW_010539047.1:28053-46023 GCF_000687285.1 Phaethon lepturus
AACCATGACTGGTTTATCTCTTCATCTACCAAATCCCACCTTCCTTTTTGCTGTTTCTACTGACAGTTTCTACTGTCCTGAAATAGTATTTTTAAACACAGAGGGAGACAGGCACAGTCACAAGAAGACAGTAACTTACGATCTCTTGAAGAAAGACCACCCACCCACACAACAAGCTCCCAACAATAGGATAGTTTTGATTTAGAAGAAGCCAATAGCCAGAACTGGTGGTGCTTAGGACCAAGGCAACTGATTTATTCAATGTCTGCAAGTTTTCACCAATTAATATATTTGCTCACAGCTTTCCTGGCTCCATCCAGTGTTCATTGTCTTTTGGTTTCATAAGCACTAAAAATAACAGGCATCTGAAGAAGAACCTCCTTTCAAGAAAACAAACAAAAATCCAAAGCATAAATTCAACACAGGCATTACTTCCTTCTGATGTTTTTGTCATGATTTCAAGTTCTTCATGAAAACAACATATGGGTGGAGTACCGCACGGACTGGAAAGGGCAGCTATGACCTCAGTTACAACTCTCGTTAAAGCAGGAGAGGGGTCAGTGCCTTTTCCACAGTTAAGTGTTTACGATCTGTGAGGCTCTTTGTGGGATGTCACTTCCCGGTATTTTTGTTGGGTTTTTGTCTGGTTGTTTTTTTTAGAAAATGAAATGTCACTGCACATTTCTATATGACAGAGATGCAGAAAGAATACAGAACTGTGTTTATTATGTTAATTTATAAGTCATAATTATTACCTAATAATTATAGAAAAGCATGGAAATCTGCAGCTACAGGTACTTCGCTTCTGCCTGCGTCTCTTGTACTTGGATCTACTTGTAAGCAGGTCTTTACTCCACAAATGTAAGAAAAGGTGGTTTGCCTTCCAAGCAGGTATATTATAAAGATAAAAGCCTTAAAAACTTGAAGAAACTTAAATAACGTGGTAGTGATGATTATACAGATGCACTAAAGTGCTATGAATTTGCTCTGAATGTGTTGCTGTTTCTCTTCAGCAGAGCTCTACTTCACAGAAAGGGATATAAGGATATTTCAATTGGTTTTACTACTTAATTTAAACCTAATATCACGGCACTTCTACATTTGCTGTGTTCAGGCTTTGCCAATTAGACAATGAACTATGTACTCCATTAAGTACTCTCATTTTATGTTTGGGATGTAATAAAGATTTTTTGTTTAGATAATTTGATCAACTGGACTTGAAACATCTGTGTCTGTTGCTTTATTATGTATGTATATGTATGTGTATGTACACATACATAGATTTACATATGAATTTGTTAGATCAAATCTCCAATTTCACACTGCTTAAGATTTCATTTCCAGACCGAAGATCTAAAAGTGGCCACCAGGAACCCAAGACTTGCTGAAAGAAATGTGCAGGAGCGTGGTATTTCTATCAACAAAAATCAGTACAAAACTTAAGATGTATGTATCATACTGAATATCATATTCAAACGTCAATATTCAAGCTGTCTCAAAACCAGATTAGCAGAGGGTAAACGAGTGAAAGGCTCTCTGATTCCCATCCATACAAACTCCTGCCGATAAGCAGGAGTGCATGCAGCCCCTAAAACACTGAACGCCACAGCACGAAGTTTTACTTTCAAACGCTTTCCCCTCCAGCACGGTTTCATTATATCTGGGCTCCACTCCATGTGGACAGGTGCTGCCTTTGAACAGAGCAACTTCTGCCATTTCTGTAAATTTACTATGTTAGGTAGTCTCGACTTGCAAAATGTGAACTGCTCATCAAAAGAGGGAAGAGGAACTTGTTTGTTTGGGCAACTTCCTCCTTTCTATGTACCTATGTGTTCCCTTTTTCATTTTCCCAGCACAGTCTTGTGTAGTTTTTTGTCCAGATGACCTGAGGCAGCCAACCTGCAACTACCGCAACCTGTAGTTGCGGCCAACCTGCAACTACCTTTGAGCAGAAGAAAAATCAGTGAAACGCACTGCACACTGCTCAGTTGAGAGTCTGAGGTCTGTCCCTTCATAGGCATCCAGCCTTTCACATCTATGAACACACACACACACACACACACACATTTACTTCAGTGTAAAGTTACTCAACTTGGTATTACCTGCCAAATGGAGAAGAGATTCCTTTTGCCCTTTTCCACTCCATTTCTCACTTTTATATGCTCACAAAAGACACACCATCACTCAGGACTGAATTCTGAAATTATGTAGGTGATCAGGACAAGGTGATCACGGACTCTCCTGGCTTCACAATTATGAATTATTTCAGGTTAGGTCACAGTCTCATCTGGTGCATCTTGTGCTAGCTTCTTGAAAAAGTGTCTCAGCCTTCACCAAACTACCTAGGTTCTTCCTCAAGGACAACATATTAGCTGCAAGTCCTTCATGTTTTCTATACAGCACTAAGAGGCTTATACTAGTATATCGATTATATTTTCAATTTGTATTTGAGTCTCAGTTGCAGGAAAAAGTTTAGATGTATAGATTCTCCTCATTTTGATGCTAAGATGGGTGGAAAAAGGGAAACTAGAGTAATTAGATTATTAGATTATACATTATATCATTAGCCAACAATTTAATCTGATTTCATCTTTATTGGTGAACAGCAAAGCACAGTCAGTCCTCACTATGGTTACAGAGACCTAGTGAACTTAAAATAAGCTTAGGATTCATTTGCCACAGTGACTTTTTCTCTTTAGCACTAGGTTTATCTCAGTCCCATTCTGACTTTTAATTTGGTTTTGCTTTTTGCATGTGTGGGAAATGAGACAATTTTCCCTCCAAATAAAGCATGGCTTTAAAAGGGTAAATCTGCCAAAGCAGCTTATGTCCAGTATTGCTGGCAATCAGCCACCAAGTCTGTCTAGTCACTGAGAAAAAGAGATTTCTGGAGAACAGATGATCAGCATTGCGTAGCACTGGTTTGAGACAGAATAAAAGAGGTCATGTAAATGCAGCATATGGCTTTCAGTGACAAGCTATTGAGTTGTATCTTTAGATCTGAGCATCTCAGGTTAAATATTTCTATGCCAGAGCATTAATCTAGACGACAATACCTAAAAATAAATTTGAACCGATAAGCACTGCACAGTCTATATGCAAATATCAGCTACTAACAAGCTTTTAATTCTTTCCACTTCTGGTTCTGCAGCAAAAAGGTAAAAAATGTTGAAATTTAGGTAATGCTAAAACAACTTGCTCTCATGCAAGTCAATTATTAGCAAAAGATGTAATGAAATTGGAAAGTTTTCAAAGTGTAAAGGAATCCAAGCAATAGGTTTTAGTAAAAGAGACCAGAGAAAAACAGAAAGTAACAATTGATTAGTCTCAAACTAGCCTAATGACATGGACCCAGGGCTTCAAATTATCTGGAAACTGAAGTAATGACATAGAAAACAAGGCCCCTTTATCAGGAAGACAGAAGAAATGGAGGTACTTCTTTATAACAGACTAATAAACAGCTCTTGCTGTGTAATTCAGAACTCATCACCAAGAGCAAGTGCAAGAGAATGCTGCAGGATCGGGGAAGCACAACCCAGCATCCATCCATCACCCAGTAATTAGCAGACAGTCAAATCCTGATAGGGAGCCAGCAAGTAATGATGGTATAGACATTTTGATTGTACTCAGAACTAAAATTGCGAATTCAGATGAAAGACTTCTCCTTTTTCAGTGTAAGGATTTTGAAACAGAATACCAAGGCCATAGTCAGAAATCTAGGTTTGATTTCCCACGGAGGTAGGTCCTCAGGAATGCAGATAGGACTTTTGCTAGCAGATATTGTACAGTGCCTCCACAATAAACTACTAGAATAAAACCAAACTTTAGGGCAAACATGCTGTTAGATGTTGACTGAGACAGTTCGCAATCAATAATACAGTTAAAGCTCTTGTCATGATATTTTCTATGTTTAGAGATGTAAAGCAGCTTCTCTCTCCATTTTTATTTTTCAAGGCAATGTTATTGCTGTTCTCATTATCCAATCTCCCTTCCTCAATAATTTTTTTTCAACATTTCTACCTATCAGAAGGCTATATGGGTTCCTTTTGCTTTCACTTCACTTTTTCTTTCACTTCTATGTGTACTCCTATGTGTTACGTTGCTCTGTTTCCTTGAAAACATTACTCATAGCTTTTTATCTAACTTTTAATTACAAGTTTATCTTGCTGGTAGATGCGAAGAAAGTGTTAGAAGACTTCTTTTTAGGTTTTGGTGAAAAGGGCTTTTTCTCTTTAAGGCCATTCAATTTTCCACCCAGCTCTGGTTTCCATGCTTTACACTTTCTCCTTTGGCAACAAGAAGTAGCCAAGTCTGCAGAATTTTGATCAATCAACTCCAATCTTTTCTCTCCCTACAAAGAAAGTTCAATGCACATTTTCATCCAAGTCCGTTTACCTCTTTCTTTTGCATTACCTGTGACATTACCATAATTCAGCTTGATACTTTTAAACTTCCTCATAAGTCTGTGAGAACAACCTGAGCTGCTTAGCCGCTGGCACTAATGTTACGTTAATTAAATATGTCACTGAAATCTGTAAGAGAAATGGCATAGATTCCAGATTTGGTCTCATTCAAAACACAAATCTGCTGGCAGATTGCATTTCAGTCAGAGAACAATCATTGTATTGTCATGCCTGTTGTTTTAAATAGCTGCATATTTGTGACTATGAGGTTTACCATTTTAACTATGCCAAGAATAAATTATTCTTTTAAAAAACCACTGCAGCCTATACAATTTCCAAAATGTTTGGTTACTAACATATAATAATGTAGAAAGCTTGAAGAAAACACACAATTGAAACTTACAGTGTGATTCTTCAAACATGCTGCTGAATGTGCAAGTTGCAATTTTTAAGCCAAATTTCAAGCTACTTCCAATTCCTGATGACATTGTTCCCGCTATTTTGGGCCTTCAATAGGAACAATCAGCTATTAGTAATAAACAGAAATAGCTATGAGTAGCTAGTGGCAGGTACATGTGCACCTGACTTCTATTGGTAAATAGATGTGCACCTGATTTGCAGATCCAAGCTAGTACTGAACCAGCTCAGCAGAGTTTTAGGAACTGATTTATTCTTCCTGACTGCTGTAAAGGCCGTGTTGCATCCTACGCTTTGATAGCAGTGAGTGAGAATGAGACCTTCCTCTGTTTCAGTTCCCATCTCGAAAGTCGTATTAGCTATCCTTTCTACCCTCAGAAGTCAAAATGTGCTACTTCATTACATATTCACGTACCTCTTTCAAAATCCAACCAGGAAAAAAAAAAAAGAAAAAAACCTTGACTACTTAAGAATTATCACAAGGGCATACCATTAGATAATCTCATTCATAAATGTATGTAATTTCCTATTCAAACCTGAAAACTTCTAACTTATAAACATAAATATGAAGTGTAATTTTTTTGTGCAGACACAAGCTTCCACAGGGAACACAGAATTTGAATGTGCCCAAGATCTCAAACAGAAACACACAGGGACAGTGAGCATGAACTATTAGTCTCTTAGAAACTAAATGTAAACACAACAATTAACAGTTCATGATTCCTTTTATTTATTCAAACCACTTCTGGCAGTTGGTCACACCTCCAGCTTTCTTAGTAACCACACAAATGAAAAGGCAGGCTCAGGATTATGAAAGGAGAATTATGCAATGAGGCTGTCTGCAAGCTTACCAACAAAAAGAGGTTCTGGAAAGCAAGACCAAGAAAGCAGATTATACAACTAAAGTCTTCCCCCTTCCACAATACACTGTAATGGAGAAGCAGCAGATTTTCTGCTCCTGAGACAGTCAGTCAGACAGAGAGAAAACAAAATGAACTTCTGTCTCTTTGGGAAGCAGAAGCTTCACAGTAAGATTCATAGTTTTTAATTCAAAAAAGGTTTAATTTGAATGAAAAAGCAGCAATCCAATCTTTCATTATGGCTACTATTTTTTGGTAGGATGGATATGTGTTTTAGAAATGTAAACCAGGTTGTCACATGGCTTCACTTGTATATAATTGACATGGCACTAAAGAACAAAATTTGGGCCCCTCATTACAAGAAGGACACTGAGGTGCTGGAGCGTGTCCAGAGAAGGGCAACGAAGCTGGTGAGGGGTCTGGAGCACAAGTCTTATGAGGAGCGGCTGAGGGAACTGGGGTTGTTCAGTCTGGAGAAGAGGAGGCTGAGGGGAGACCTTATCGCTCTCTACAACTACCTGAAAGGGGGTTGTGGCGAGGTGGGTGTTGGCCTCTTCTCCCAAGTAACCAGCGATAGGACGAGAGGCAATGGCCTCAAGTTGCGCCACAGAAGGTTTAGACTGGATATTAGGAAAAATTTCTTCACTGAAAGAGTGGTCAAACACTGGAACAGGCTGCCCAGGGAAGTAGTGGAGTCACCATCTCTGGAGGTGTTCCAAAAACGTGTAGACGTGGCACTTTGGGACACGGTTTAGTGGGCTTGGTGGCGTCGGGTTGACAGTTGAACTGGATGATCTTAAAGGTCTTTTCCAACCTTACTGATTCTGTGATTCTACAATCCCAGTAGTTTGAGGATAGTAGTTTGACTTTAGCTCACAACTGCTGATAAATAAGTGTTTAGGTTTAGAAATATTAACTATGTTGAGTGTACTAACTCCATTTACAAGTAATACATTTCTAATTTCTGAATGCTAACACCACTGAGGATTTTTAATCCACTTTATTTGTATGTTTATGGATCAGATTATAAAGTACTTAAGACTTTGAAGTTGAAGAAAGGCATCTAAAGAGGTATAAAAGAAATTCACATCATGCCTTTTTATGGCAATATTGATCTCTACGTGCCCAAATGCCTTTTCAAATCTTATTCTTCCTGCATTGCACAACTTTGGTAATGCAAAGCAGCCAGAAATCCAGGTTAATTAGCCTTATGTCCTGTCTAATCAGTCTCAAACCAGGGTATGATTATCCATGTTTTATTACTGCAACTCACCTCTGCCTAACAAAGCTTTATGCTTAGACCTCTGCTAACACAGTGGCTTGATCATGTTTGCTTTTTCACTGATTTGTGATTGATCATTAGACGGTCTCACCTCTGTCCCTCCTGTCCACAAGCTTGACTTTTGGCTCTCTTAAGCATCACCTCACCCCACCACGGCCTGAGCTTCTGGGACAACACACTCCCCTGGGGGAAAAATGTCAGTTGGGCTGCAAATCTCAGCGAAGGGTCCATTCCCGAACATACCTCTCCTCATTTGGATGGGAGCACAAGCTTTGTGACTTCCATTAAAAGGTATTTCTTGTCCTTCTCACTGTAACAAGGCACATCAGCTTCACCTGTGTGTGAATGGAATAGCAGCATCCCGGCCGCAAACCAACACTCAAGTACATAGCCAATCCGACTAGTAACAGAGAACGACCAGGCTGGTACGGTGACCAGCTTAGTAGCTCGTAACTGTTGTTAACTGGTGCTGATTCTCAGTTCTCTCCCGAAAAAACACGTGGTGTTTCTGGACTACCCAGCGGACCTAAACAGGTGGGGGTTTTTGTTGTGGTTATTAACGGGAGTCAAGTAAGGGAGAAAATTCATCTGTACCTGCAACTGTCTGCTAAGCAAGCATCAGTTTGCCATCCCAGTTCTGACTGGGAATGGCTGTACCACCTGAACACGGGAAAGCCTAAGGATGCCTTGGCAAGTGAGACAATAAAACAGAAGCCCTGGCCAAAACAAACAGAATGAAGAGATGGGCCTTCACACAAGCTCAATAATAATAATAATTATGTACTTTAGTTTCCTTGGGAGAATGAATACAGTCCAAAAACCAAATTTACCCCAAATAACCATAATTTCTTATCAACAGTCAAGTCTTCAGACTACAGTCTCCATCCCTAAGTGAGCTTTTTTCTTTTTTCATCTATTAGGCACTATAAGCAAGTAAATATTTTGCTTTGCTTTGCTACACTGGCTTGGCCTCTTATCTTCTTGTATGCTGTATATAAGGTGTTTTTTTTCCTTACAATACCAGAAAGCTAACAGTAATACTCTTCACCTACTATTGCTATTATAGTTCATTCCCTTCACCTTCTGGAAAGAAGATTTTTCCTTTGTTTTAATAAGCTTAAGATAAAGCCTTTACAGAACAGCTGCTGCATTCACAGGGTCTGGAAGTGAGCGGCTTTCTTGCAATAATAGTGCCTTTGAGTAAAGACGTACAGAGAGCCCACACTGACATATAGTCCTTGCACTGTATGGTGAAGAAGCCCTACCTCTCCAGATAGGCCAGCGATAACCTCCAAGCAAGCCGGTGGAGGCATGGCAGACTTGCAGTTAGGACAAGCTACACCAGCTGCCCTGTGTGAGTAAGGCGCAGAAAGCACAGGAACGGTATATCACATCCATACAGGCCTTCGGCATCTCTCGAAGGGGATGATGAATTTTCCCTGGGAATTATACTGGCATAGCTTAAAAAAAAAAAAAAAGCTAAAATTTCTTTTTTACTAAAAGAAAATTTACTAAATTTAATAAACTAAATTGTATCTTTTATTCCGCAGCAACAGGTATGTAGATACATGATGTTATCAAATGTTGTATCTTGTATCAGGGTGAATACAACAACAGTCTTTAGCTTGGAGATCCATAGGTTTTGCAGGTTTGTGTCAGGAGCCTAACAGTATTACAAAGAGATTACATACATTCTCCATAGACACTTAAACCAATGTGCATCAGTGAGGGCATAATCCTCTTAAAAGTACTAAAGACTATGTATCAAATACTGAAATTTAATTACATAAAATCTAGTGAAATTACAGTAAAGGAAGCTTCACAAAATATGTCTCAACATGTTAGTGTTCACCTTCCATGTAAAGAAACTCCAAACAATACTTCACAACAGTGTATGTTAACAACGGTGACGCCTCAGCAGGGAAAGCATGAGAGTCAGATGAACGGGAGGGAGAGGGGACAGCAGGTTGAGGCGTGGGGTCCCGGCTCCAGGCAGGCTGTGCCGGGGCTGGGCTAGAGCCCGAGAAGACTTGTCCTCACCGTGTAGCAACTCGGCATTACTCCTTCTTCCACCCTAACCTGGAGGCAACTTACCCTGAAACATTGGGATGCTTTTCTACTAGTCCCCTAACGCCTGAGGTACTGAATTAAAATAACCACTGAGAACTCAAAATAAAGCAGGATCTCTCTCAACAGACAGGATGGAGGCTAGCTTTTACAATTAGCCCTAGATCCCTCACACACCTTCTGAAAAGAATATCAAATGTGGACTGGCCCCAAATTAAAGTCTACTAACAAATTAGAAAAATAAAACAGACACCCCCAAAAACAAGCAATGAGAATTTGAATATAAACATTAGCTGCATGATTAAGTAACCAGTTATAACTTCCTCTAACACGTAATACATTTCAAACATCGCTTCTTAGTTTACCATGGAGAAATAAATTCCAAAGAGCTAGGGGGGTTTTTTGGTGGTTTGGGGTTTTTTTTTTTTTTCTTTCCTTCTTTCTTCTTTTTTAAATAGACTATTGGATTCTTCTGGTTGTTGACACTTCCCTCACAAGGCTCCTTCTCATCTTAGATGAAAGACAGAACAAGTAGCCTGTTTTCTTGCACACAGTAATAGATGATTCACTTGGATACATACTACTGCCATCTAAAAAACCTCAGTACGAGTATAAAATTAGAATTCTGCGACATGACTCACAAGCAGAAGCTTTCTGACAGAAAGTAGGATATTTTTAAGCGAATGAAGTCTAAAGTGCAAAATAAAAACTGCATTCTAGAAATAGTCTGTGGAATAAATTGCTAATAACTGTTAGGTGTTATTTCTTATCTGCGTTTTATCTACCTGCAAGTATGTTCTCTGAAGTATATTATCATCCTGATAATTAAAAGTGGTGAAGCTTCTGATTTCCACAAAAGGACAAAACAGGATTACAGGAAAACAGTAGAACTTTCTCACTGAAATATTTTGCCTTTACGCTACAGAAATCTCTACATCCATGTACAAGCATGACCAGCAATAGTTCCTCTACAAAACTATTTTAATGCTTAGTGATTAGTAACTAAGGACAAGAGACATGTCCTCCTGTAATTTTCAGTTCCTCTAGTATTAAAAAACAACAGAGGTGGCATTTCAAAAGTGAGGGCTGTTTATGATGATAACACTTTGCTATGTTCAAATTTAATAATACACCAAAAGGTACAAGTAGTATTGTAGGAAGGTACTGCAGCACAGCTGTGAGAAGATAAAGTTTAATTTTTCAAGCCTGCAGTATACTCTAATATAAACAGGAAATTAATTAGATGTCACAAACAAGCAAATGACAAATGTCATAATCTGCATAGAAAAACCTGACATCATAATACTTCGAAGAAATTCTGATTCCTGATACCCCCAAGCCAACTCTATTACCAAAATAACTGTCTGTCTAGCAGCCTGTCAGAATAGAGGGGGTGATCTCAAAAATGCTCATCACTCTAATATTTTCCTTCTCAAAATCTTCATCTTCACTAAACCCTCAAAACTGACACATAATTGTTCCTATTTAGACTTCTTCAAATATCAGCCCTTTCACACCAGTAACAAATACGGCAGATGTTATTTTAAGATAAAGTCTTAACTGAAAACAGTTTTTGAGCCTCAGATAGGGATTTATCACAACTAGCACTAAGCAGTTGCAGTGTGGATGCCTACACATGAACTTGTCAAACTCATGTGTAGAGTAGAGCTGCTGAAGACAGCTGAAGGTTCATGTACAACACAGTTTGCCTGACACATTTTGGATACCCACTATATTTTAGAAGTGCCATTTTTAACCACTGCCTGTAAAACAATCCAAGGAAGGTTCTCTTCTTGCATTTTGTATTATGAATCCTGTCCTCAATGTTTTAATAATAGCACATGAGAAGAATTTCAATTTTTGCACTGTGTTCCTTCAGAACCAAATCAAAACAAGCTCAGTGTGAGACACTACCATGTCAACAATTTTCTGCCCTGCGGATATACTTTATCCCAGATGAAAATTGAAAAAATACATTGATTTTTCTGAAATAGCAACTCAAATGAAAATATATGTTTGTCATTTATACCACTTACGGGATCTTTAGTGCTTTGAACCCTGGCTGACTGTCAACCAAGTGGAAAGAGGAGCACAGATTAGTTTACCACCCAGTGAGAACTGTGCTGTGATCACCAAAAGTGCAAGCAAGGAAAAAAAAGTAAGCAGGAATATGTTGATTGACATTACATTATTAATTATGGGAGAAAAAGCAGTAGAAAAGTGTAAGCAATGAGATGGCAATATTAACCTAAAGAAAAATTTTAAAAATGTATTTTAAATCACTAACTTGGAATTTGTTAACAAAGAAAAAACTAAAAATCAAAAAATAGGACCATGCTTCACCAAAACAAATGCTGCATTGCACAGACTGCCCCAGGACTGTGTTCTCATTGAGAAGAACACAAAATGAAAGCAAACTGCAGTCAAAAAAAACCGAGTCATATGGTTCTTTTCACCGAGATACTTATTGCTCTATATGACAAAACATTCTAATACAACATGATACCTAGAATTCCGTTGCATACTTTAGTCATTTGGGATACTAGTTAAACATCTTGATTGTACCCCTTCCCCTATGTTTTTGCAATACCTACAGGTAGCTCAGAACTTACTTTTGTCAGCAATACACCAGCTTATTACTATCAGATACCTGGGTCAGAAGAAACCTGAAGTGGATTCTCACAGAACTTGTTTCCATATGCATAAACCAAAATTAAATACTTCTGGTGATTTTACAATCAGCAATGGTGATTTTACAGCTAGCCTTAGCAGCTTTCCTTACCCAATGTTAACTAATATTTAACCTCAATACCCCTGTCTGCAGCCTAACCTTTTCACATGTTTTTGTGGTAGTAAATGAAAACACTTGATCTCTTATCTTTCTTTTTTACCCTTCAATTATTTCCTTGTCAGCTATCGTGTTTTTCCAGCTGTCTGAGCCTTCACACATGAACCTTATATTGCAATATTTTGTTCTGAATTAATATTAACTTAAATTTTCTCACCCTGAGAAAAAAGATTGAAATCCTGCTTGAATTCCTCCTGTTAAGTAAAAAGTGGGCTGTCACGTTATTCAGATTCCCAATTCATCGTTTAGATTTACTTGTCCTTCAGGTCATATAGTCTACAGAGTCAACAAAGTCCGAAGAGTCTATTTTCCCTTAGCGCACTGCCGATGAGTAATGAATTGCCTTCATTACGAGGCTCACCTGAGAGCCCAATAATTTACACTGGCATCTTCTGTAACTCAAGAATCCTCTAAATCCAATAAAGCTGCAGGAATTGAGCTGGGACATTTCAGAGTGAAAGGCTGCAAAGAAAAGGCGGCAGCAGCAGCAGAACTACATGGAACCAGTATACACCAGCAACCTGGACAGAAGGAAACTTTAACCGGGGTAGCATTTGTGATGTGGGGGTAAAGCTCAACTGTGCAATGCCCCTCCTGTCCAAGCACACCTTTTTATAAATGTGATCTTGCAGTTTGATTTTGCAGATGATAAAACAGTAAGTGGCACTGAAAGGGGAGACCCTGCCACCGGCCTTTTTGTGAGGAGCTCACCTGAGCTCTACAAACCCATTTTCAGCTGGTTCAGGACTAAGGTAAGAGGAGGAAGAGCACTGGTGGAAGGAAAGTTGGGAACATGCATGCAGTGAAGCAAGTTAGCTTTCAGTAGCAGGTGTCTCTTAA
Source organism: Phaethon lepturus (assembly GCF_000687285.1). Classification (NCBI taxonomy): domain Eukaryota; kingdom Metazoa; phylum Chordata; class Aves; order Phaethontiformes; family Phaethontidae; genus Phaethon; species Phaethon lepturus. Next base: position 40,771 of record NW_010539047.1, read on the forward strand.
ATCAGCTTAGCTTAATGTTAAACGTGGCTCTTGGCACTGTTGACTTTGAGAGAAAACAACCAAAGGAGAATGCCGATGAAGGTACATATTAACAAAGCACCTATCAGCTAAATAGAATAAGTATCTACTGTTTGGTTAATGGCTACAGCTAGCATGGTATGGAAAAAAAATATGCTAGGATGTAAAAGGAAGAAAAAGAGCCAAAACTTAAGGGGGGAAGAGAGAGGGAAGGATAATCGAGAAGAAAACCAACCCACAACATTTTGTGAATAGTGCTAATATAAGGAAGGCATTAAAGTTACAGACGATACTCAGCTGTATCCTGATATGTTCCTTTCCATCATAGTTGGTCTTCACGAATGACCATGTTGCTTGCCTTCTCACCGTAGCTTTTCCTACACAATGAAGCGTCTCTACAGGGAGTTTACAAAAGCCCAAGATATCCACAAGCCAAAATGAGTTTAAGAACCTAGTAAGAACACTGGTGCAACCCAGAATCAAAAATAGAAGATGGAGAAGAAATTTTTTATGTTTTCATATGATTTGCAGAGGTTTTTTTAAGACAACAAAGAGATTGTCTTGTAACATTATATTGTTTACATTGATGTACTTTGTATACCCTAAAACTGGTTTTACTAAATGGGGTTAAAATGGATAACAGTCTGAAAATCTCAGTGATACCAGAACAACTTAACTGGGGTGACACATATGCTAGGATTGTAATGCAGGCTGAATTTTTATGATCCGCTATAGATAAGGACAAAAACGTCCTGCTTGACCAAATGGACCACCCAGTAATGAACGCAATGCCACACAGAAAAATCTCTACCCAGCACAGGCTACTAAATGAGAAATTGGAGAAAACAAGTAGAAGGAGGGAAAAGGGGGAATGAGAAAAGCCTGCAGTACTAGTATGATACAGCGACTGTTCAACATCACCTTACAAGCCAGAAAGAGCAAGTCAGCACACAGGAGTGACAAGGCCCAGAAGAATGAGACACTTTCTTTTTTCCCTTTTTTTTTTTTTTCCCCAGAACAGCATGAACATGACGGCAGCTTTCCTGTAACACTGTAGTACTTATGGAAAAGACTGAACTTCATGACAGCAGAGATTACAAAGACATAAGAGGTTTACTACTTTGTCTTCCAGCACTCCTTGCTTTGATTTTTGCAGCTGTTAAAAATGTTGTAAGAATCTTTAGTGTATGACTAGCTATAATAATGCTAGTGAAACTTGCACTTCCTATAGGCTCATGAGCAGCGCTTTTGTGCCAACTAGCATTTAATTCCCTGAGTCATCCCAAATACAATCCCAGGAACATAACTCAAATCGGTGGCGTACACCAGCTCTGCTCGGGTTTTGCAAGTGCTTTTACAATATGAACAAGTAAACTAGGAAGCATGAGGTACTGTAGAAAACCTTGAACTGTGCTAGCAAGGAATAAATTATGCAAGGACAATTACAGGACAGGATGTCATCAGTTCATTCTGTAGTACCACGAGGATGGGTTCCTCACGCTTAAATTCAGCAATGAAAAAAAAATCAGGTGCTGCCGCTGTACTCTCTCATCTCCCTCTGCAATCAGTGAGGAGAGGCAGGCACTGTAAGAAAACTAATTACACCCTTCTTAAACACCTGCTTTAGGTGGCATTAGCTCCTGCAGCAGTCACGCCACCCTTTAAGTCCCCGAAAGCCCGACTCGCCTGACCCAGGCAGGACGGACCTGGCAGCCCCGGCGCGCCGAGTGAGCACCGAGGGAGGGATAAGCAGAAGCTACTGGAAAGATGCCACGTGCAGCTAAGGGTATGTGCCTAGCACAAGAGTGAGATAGAGGGCAACTAGGACCTCTGGGGATTTATACCTACCTTCCTGATTATGATTAACCTTTCCTCAGAGCCGCCTCCCCATTTAAAGTGGTAAGGCAACCCTTGCCTATTATGTATGTTATAAAACTCCCAGAACTAAAATAGAATAGGAAGGATTTTTGCTTCAAAACCATACACTTCTTAATTAAAATCCAAGTGCCAAGGGATCATACTCCTTCCGGAGAGGCCTGTCTCCCTCCCTTGAGTGCAGACTGAGCGATAATGAATAGCCTATGTCTTCGTTTTTATTAGGATAACAGGGATGATGAAATTAGAGATGGTAAATCTTACTCTCAGTGCCCACCTCTCTCCTGTGCCCTGCCTGGCCCGGACTAAAGGAGTAGATCTTCCATTCTTCTGGGCAGAGAGCAATACTGCAATAAGCCTTTGCCTGGGCACCACAGGGCAAGACGGGTTGTATATACACTTGCACGCAAACCCACAGCCCGGCACGCTGCACGTCTTTTATTGTCCCAAGCGGGTTTCTGAGGCAGTGATATTCAGTCTTACTCCAACACCCTGTAACATTCACAGTGTATTGCACGTGTCATGATCACTGAAGGTAAGTGGCTTGAAATTTTTTTTTATTAAAAAAAAAACCCCACACACAAAACCCCAAACAAACCAACAACATCAGACCCAACTTTGTTGCTCTCTGACAGTTTTTAGGAGCGCCAGTATAATTGCATTCACTTACAGTACGTACAGCAGAGATTTCAAAACTGCTTTTGAGAATCCCAGTGAAGAGTTGCGTTTTTCTGGTCTTTCCTACACTCTGCCACCAGAAACACTTACTGGAAACCCGCGAGGCGAATGCGAGACAACAACATGGAGGAGGGAGAACAGCTTGCTTTACCTCTCTCCCTCGGTGCCGACGAATTCCCACCGCTGACATCTTGCAGCGCGCTCTGACAGCGTCACACAAGAAGAACTCTCCTGCCTCAGCTTACGGCCAGGTGCAAATGCAGGTGTTGTAAAGCATGACTGCCGCTCAGCACTGGCTGAGGATCCCCCAAACCACCTCCGTCCCTGTCACACCACGAATACTGGCAACTCCACTCTTACCTTGAGCTACGCACCCAGCTCCAACTGCACCGATTCTGGGCTGCCATGCAAACACACCAAGAAATCTCTCTGTGTTCCTGTGTCCATACCTGCTCCTATTTCAGCTGACTATAATTTCTGAGAGGTAGAGCAACCTTAATTCACAAGGGCTATGGTAGTCGCAGTGCAGATTGCCTGCTCATCCATAATGCAGAACGACGGACTAAAAAAAGACTTGGGCTCCAAAGCACACCAGTCTTGGCACAGGTGATTTACTGAAGTAGTGCTTCTGCAGCAAACCTCAGATCCCAGCAATACCAAGCTGAACTGATTTCATCTGAGAAGAAAAGAATCCAGTTATAGGTATGACTTCAAACTAACACGCAATGCCAAATTTGCATTTAGTTCATACATTTTCTTCTAAAATGTCTTCACTTAAGAGGTCACTTAATTATTTTTTGGTTAATTTCCATAAAGAAAAAACCCACAAACGTATAGCAGACTAAACTATGTATCAGATTTCAACAGAGCAAAATAAATTAAAATGGAAAACAATTATGTCAAAAAACCCAAAGTGCAAATAAACAGAACAGCCACTTTGTCAGCAACAGCTTTACGTAACAGTCTGATAATTAATAGTCCACATGCTCTGTAAATACCTCCTGCAGCATCCTCCTTACTCATTGCTTCAGAGTACCAGCCTGGGTAATCCTGCCTGAACACAGCTCAGCTACCTGATCCGTTCGTTGCAATATGCCTCTATAGCCTTCGAGCACCTCTGCCATTTCTCACATGCATGCCTTCATACTCCTCAGAAGGTCTCACAGTTTCGTAATTATTTCATTTCTTGCTTCAAATATCTTTTTTTTTTTTTGGAATCCTTATTAAGAACATGACTTCTTTTAAATATGAATATATATGCAGTGTACTAAGACGCCTTCCTGTTCTGTGAGCAAGGTTCCCTCACTGTACCCTTGCACTCTCTCATTCATTTGTGTCTACCTGGCATGTCTTATCCTGATGTTTAAACCACAAATTCTCACTCTCTGTTTGTGGGCATTTTGAACAGCCATTGTCCAAGATTGCAGCCTAAGAATTATCATACACAAACTAAAAAGCAAGGAAAAAGTTAGTAGCTGTGCAAAAGGTGGAAGAACATCAAGCAGAAGCGCTCTGGAATTGGAGAAGTGCCGTAGCAGGTCTAAATAGGACAGACTGTATCTTTATTTATTCTTATATTTATCTACTGAGGCTACATGGAAATTGTGCATGCTAGTTGTAGCTGGTGGCTGGGAAGCTGAGTTCAGACATCCTGAACTGAAAAACAATAAATGGAAGGAAAAGCCATGGGAAGATAAAGCTTCCAGATTTAGAAGATGCAGAGGGGCGTGTGCAAGGGTTCTGTGCATATAAGCTTTTGTTGAAGTTAGTGGAAGCTGGTGTGTAAAGAAAGTAAGAAAGAGGTCAGTAAACTTGATTTATGATTAAGTTTAAAAGTTAACGGAAGTGAAACATACAGCAGCACTGACAATTTGTTCCTACTCAGTATCACCTGAACAAAAACACACATTCTGAATGCAACCTTTTAACTGCAGCATCCAGGTGTGTAACTGCTAAAAGAGAGACAATAACTTTATTTAATAATGTTTTATTTATAAGGCCTTAAAAACATAATGAACGCTCAATGATTACTGCAAAGACATCCTGTGATATGTTATCTAAAAGGTCACCAACTGCAGCACTAATAATTAACTCATTGACCTATGGATTCTTCAATGCTTAACAATACAATGAGGTACAGTTGTCGTTTGGAGACAGCAAGTATTGCTAAACGAATAAATACTAGTTTATCAGTAGAGCAGATCAACCTGTAGACACCATAACTGAGAAGAGGATAGATATAATTTCTGTTCTTTTTTCTAAGACAAAAACTGATGCACAGTCAGCTCACGTGGGAGAAACAGAACCGAAGTCTCATAATCTTCCATTCAATGTCCTATCCCATGGATCTACATTCATAACATCAGCTGTTTTTAAATGTCACTATTATTGCTACACCAAATGGCTCATATAATCAGATCCTTCAGATATACTACAAATATTTTCCTGTAGATAAGTTTGGAACAATTATTAAGCTTCAGAAATACTGTCCTGACTGGGCACTACAGTAAAAAATAGGAACCTCCATTCAGGAAGGGATGGCAGAGCGTGCCAGCCCGAGTCGGTCTCTTACCTTGAAGGCGTTGCATGACGTTGGCGATATCTCTAGATCTTGCCACTAGTCGGGATGAGGCCATGATCTCTTTGCAGCGAGTCCACTTCCCCTGACAGAAGTCTCCCCCC
>NW_010539048.1:0-1070 GCF_000687285.1 Phaethon lepturus
CCCCATCCCATCCCGTGGCAATGGCACTGGGGGCAGAGCCAGAGGTGAGCGCCGGGGTGGCATCACCCGTGCCCGCCACCTACCCGTCCTCTGCCGCACGGTGGCCGTGGGCCCCTCCAGCTGTCCAAAGAGTGGGGCCACCGTCACCACGTAGTCAGTGTTGGGCTGCAGCCCCCCCAGCGCATGCGACGTCCGGCCAGCGTCCAGGTCCACTCTGTGCCTGTCCTGCCCTGCAAGAGCCGGCGCAGCAGTCCCTTGGGGGTCTGGGCAGTGGGTACCACCACCCCCTCCCGTCTCTCCTCCCTGGGGCCACCAGCAGAAGGGGCGCAAGCTCTGGGGCAGGCACCTACCTGTGAGGGTTGCCCAGGAGAGCCGGTAGCCGGTGGCACTGCCGACAGGCTGAAAACGGGCGGCAAGGCCAGTAGCATGCTCTGTGCCGAGACATTGTGGACAGCCAAGTGCTGCACGCCCGCTGGGCGCCCTGCGGGCAAGAGGTGCCCATTGCATCCCTCACGTGAGGGCAGGGCAGGCTTGCAAACCTGCTTGCTCCGGGGCAGGGGGAAGCCCCCGGGCCCCGAGGCGCTGCTGACGGGGGCTGAACCACGCTGCGAGGTCACCGAGCGCAGCCTCCGCCCAGGCGGCTCCTTAAAAGCACCCCAGCTCCAGCAAACTGGAGCCCAAACACCTTCCTCTTAATGCCTTAAATACTTTCTGCAGGTTAAGGCTGCCTGGGGCAGCTGAAGGAATCAGTTTGCCAAAATTTGAGGCTTGCAAAGGTGTTGCCCCGGGGCTTCACCCTGCTCCTGCCCAGCGATGCTTTCCACCACCCTCTTGCCTGGCGGAAACCATACTTTCCTCCTGAAGAAAGCATAAAAAAACCCAACCAAACTTTAAAAATTTTAAAAAGTTAAAAATAAACTTAAAAAAAACCCCTGCATTTTTTCAGTCGACATTCTTGCATCACGTGAGGAAACTTCCAGTGGAAACATTCCCAGAAGGCTGCGAAGGCGCTCGGGAGCGCAAAGTGCCGCATCCCCTCTGGGATCACCTCACAGTCGTGCTCGCCTACA
>NW_010539049.1:0-1348 GCF_000687285.1 Phaethon lepturus
CGGTGCTGCAGATGAATCTCGTGGTGGTCAGGTGTTTGGTAGTCACGGGAGCTGAACTGTAAAAACATGGAGGTGGAGGTCGCTCAGACGTAGAAGTGACACGACAGGTGTCAGTAGTACGGAGGGAAGTTCTCCTGGACCGCACCGGTCCTCGGCTCCATCTTGTTCTCCCATTCTCAGCTTTGCTCAGGCTGATCAACACCAGATTTACGTTAAGGTAAAGAAACACAGAGCTGCAACACTGGTGACAGCCATTAGCAAACATAAAAAGAATAAACAAAGCAGTTGGGTATTATTCAATAGGCCATTAATGCTACAAAGACACCAGGGAGTCAGGCCTATAATCAAATTTTAAAAAAAGATTAGGGTCAGGATGAAATGAAAGGCCAGACATATTTAATTCTCTCTGCTAGTTAAGAGAATTACATGTTACACAATGGAAGAACTCAGTAACAAAAAAAAAGGGAGTAATTACAGTTATTTTGGAACAATGAGAAATCTGGGAAAAGAAATCGAATTTCTTTTCTCCATTTTAAGCACAAAGTCCAGTTGTTTTCAGCCTAGGTTAACTTCAAACATTTATTTTCCACGTCTATGAAGGTTTCTGACTGGGAACAAAGTGAAAGAAAAAAACCCCACAAACAGTTTATATTTGTAAGTCATTTCTGTTCGAGAAATAACTATTACAAGAAGTCAGACTAGTGCATGAAGTTAATCTGAAACAAGGCTGAAGCTTTCTTGCTTTCCTTCTTTCCCAGAAACGGCAGCCACTCCTCTCGCCCTGCGGACAGCAAGCTGTTCCCAGCCACTCCTCTCGCCCTGCGGACGGCAAGCTGTTCGCCGCAGTTGAAGGCTCCCCCTTGGCAGACGGTGCTGATCCCCCCGCGGCGCCGATTTCCCCGGCCGGACACTCGCTGGGAGGGTAAAGCGTGCTGGGGGCGGGGGCTGGAGGAGCTGTGACGTTTCCAGGCCCCCTCGGAGGCAAACGGCTCCGGGGTCGACCCACACATATAGACCGCATCGACTCACGCGGTTCGCGGGGCGCGGGCTGCCCCTGGAAGGCACTTTGGCATCGTCTGGAGGGACGGCCCGGCCCCAGAAAGCATTCGGGTGCGTTCCCACTGCTCGCTCGTCCCGCTGGTGAGCCAGTCGGGTTTGGTCTTTGCAGTATTTCTCGGGCTCAGGAGAAGGCCCGTCTGAATTCCAGGGCAAACCTCAGAGCCCTGGTTTGAGGGGGACAAAGGCTTTGGCAGCGGCTTCAGCTCCTTTTCAAGAACGTACAACACGGGTCGCGGCACCACCCAGAACGCCGGGCTTTCCCCGCCCTGCCTGGCTCTGGCCACCGGGA
>NW_010539050.1:0-9668 GCF_000687285.1 Phaethon lepturus
GAGGGGAAGTAACAAACCTCAGTAGCTGCCTCTTCCCCACCCACAAGCCCACAAAGCTTTCCTGACCCAGCATCCCCGGATGTCTTGTGGTTTTAATCAGTCAGCAGACAAAGTAAAATGGTAATGCTGGCAAATTGGAGCAAAAGTAACTAGCTAGCAGCTGACATAGCATTATAATAACCTATGGTGTGTTGTGAACTTGACAGTTAAGGTTACCTGGAAAAAATTGTTTGTTAACTACTGTCTGTAATGAATAACAGTTCTGATGAATGCTGTCGACAGTGAGCACAAAGGGCTCCAGTAACTTACAGGGTCTGTATTTTGTTAGCAATGCTGAGGGGAGATATGGAAGTGATTACAGCAATATCCTCATATCCACCCCTTTGGATGTGAAAGGGGAGCTTGTTGCAGTAAGGGTTGCTTTGCACTGATCATACCCTACTAAAAAATAGCGTCCCTTCCTTATCAAGGTCTTCAGTAATTTCATTTTTCTTTTGTGAGAGGGGAAGGGCGTTCATGCTGGGTAACTGACCGCCTTGAACGTTTAGTACTTTCAGACTTCACCCTTCCATTTCGGGGAACAGCACCTCATGGTTGTCTACAAGAGGGCTTAAAGCACAGAAGATTTATGAGGAGCCAAGATAGTCTGGCACTTTGTGTGTTATTTTATCTGCATAAATCAGTCAGGACTGATTCTTCACAGTATCCCTCCATCCCATCAGGTATAAAGGACCATCATTATACTTCTGGAAACTGTTCTGAAGGTCCCATGTGCAGAAGCAGGAAGACAACACCTCTCTGCGGCCACTCTGTCCCTCAGAACACTGCAGGGATGTGTGCTAATGGCCTAGCAAGTCTCCTTCCTACAGCTATTAAACCTCACCAGATGCTACTGGAGGTGAATAAATACTGTTCAAAAACCGAAGAAAAACCACCTGGTCGACTCATTGTACAGCTGGCAAAGCAATGTCAGGGTTCTGCTCTCTTTAATTTATTATATTTTTTAATAATACGTACAAAAGTAATGTTCTTATTTGTATTGCATGACATCTGCAATGCCTAAACTGTTGTGAAGCAGGGGAAGGAGGAATCCCACTTGGTCTGCGACTTAGCTGTGCTGTAGGTAGAGCAGTCAGCCGTACTCCAAAACTGGACTCAGCTGCTGCTTTATTCCCATCTTTCCTCCATGCAGCTAACCCAATGCCCTTTATTTAAGGGAAAGTAAAGGGCGAGCAAAGATGGGGCTGTTGAATGGTTCATGCAGTAAGACTGGCGTTCCCATGGTAAGTGCAAGTTGTGGGTTTGTGAGGGCTCTTTCAGTGCCTTGCAGTGTTTGGCATTTTCTCCTGAACTTCTTCAAAACCAAGAGCCATTGCTCCATTCTTCCAGGGGCCCCACAGAGACGTCCTGTGAGCCCGAGAGTAGGAATGGCTCCGCTTCACTGGGTATACTTCGTACAATTTTATTGTACTTAAAAAAAGACACCCTTTGTAATGTATTGAACTGCTTTGATTAATTATCTGTTAATTTTTCTTGACGTTGTCTTTTTCATCTAGAAGCATTTTCATAAGTTTTTAGGAAAATGTTGACTTCTGGCTGTTTATGTCGTACATTTCAAGCATTTTTTTTCCTCCTAGGAATCAACAAATGTTCATAGTTCTGCATCTCACTTCACTTGCAATGTCAATAAATGTCTTAATGAAATGTAGCTGGAAAATATTTTTTAGGCATTCGAGCTGGGAAAACAATCTTTGCTTTATGGCAAAGTAAACTTGTTTGTGCTTTTGAATTCCTATTTTGTCCCCTGTGAACATCTTTCTACCATGTGTCCTTTACCTTCTGCTTAACTTTGCCAGGACCCTGATGATGAAGGATGGTTCCTCCCTTCAATTACATTTTTTAATTGTTTGGCAAAACTGGGCTGAGACTTCTTTATACTGCTGTATGTTATGTACAGCAGCATCACCTATCTGAAATCCTCCCCATGCACCAGTTATAGAATCCTGTCGCTCTCGGGGAAACAAATTCCCCTTTTCATGCCATCTGGCTTTGCTTAGCTTTTTCCCCCCGACTAGGTGACCCCGAAGCACCTCCAAACTGGCTAAACCCCCTGTGTATCCTTCTGGCTTTTTTGCCAGCCCCAGTGTGTGGCCATTTCAAAAGCCCACGCCAGCTGGCTAGGTTAGCATGAATCACGGAGAGGTGGGGGACCGCAAGTCTTGTCCAGCTCTCTAATTACCACTGTCTTTTCTCGTAGTTTTATTCTGTGTTTTCCACTGCGATCAAAGCCATGGAGGGAGAGGGAGCCGGGAAGGCTACGCAGACCAGAGAAGAGTTTAGGCGACAGCGACGACTGGGCAGCTGATCTCTTATGCCTCTGGTTCCTTCCACCCAGCCTCTGCCACTCAGGTTGCTGGAGATCTGCTTTCCCAGGAGGTGATGCCCTTGACACAAGGGAGCTGGAATCGCTGCTCAAGGCAGTATACATGGGTAAGGGAAAACCCCCACCAGCAGAGAGCACAAAAGGATGCAAGACACTGGTTTTCAGACAAAAATATGAATGAACAATTTGAAAGCGTACCAAATCTTCTGGCTTGGTGGCACTGAAAAGGACAACTCAGAGCAAAGCTGTCCTGCCTTTTATAAATTATTGACAGGTACACAAAATGCAAGCATACTACGTGAATAATGTATGGTGACCTACGTTTACCCTTATATAAAACCCTGAAAGAGAAAGGAATGGAGGAAAAGCCTTGTGTTGCAGCCAGGTTAAAACTGGGGAAGCAAAGTGATCTAAGTGCAGGGCTGTGAGTCCTGTCTGGAGGCATGGGCTGTAGCTGAATTTGAAGAAAGGGCAAAAGGCAGACGGATGCCACTGGAATAAATACAAGGAGGAACTCCAAACAGAGTAAGACACTTAAAAATCTGATAGCAGAAGGGACATCTTACCAAATCACCAGGAAAACACAGCTTTTGCCTCATTCCTATGTTAACAATATTATCAGATGCATGGGCTCCATCCATTTTGGTTTTGTTGGGTTTTTTTCTTCTTTTTCTATATATGTTATAAATTATTCTTTCTGGTGAAATCATAGTATTTTCAATAGCACAAATACATTGTAGTATTTGCTTTCTAATATCCTTTCATATGTAGCCCTCTGAAAAAGCAGATTTGTGTGGCTGACACCTTGAAGACTACTGTTCCTTCAGAGGAGATGTCCTTGGAGGAGGACATTTCAGTATTTCAACAGAGCTGTGGATCCACGGTCCTGATAAAGAAGCAGGTTAGTCATCACAGCCCATTGGGTCTTTCCAGCCTCTGTATGGAAACCAATGACTGATGCTAGTTGCAATGTTTTGGGGTTTTGGGGGTAAGAAAGGGAGCAAAGAAAGGGTTTGCTATTTATAAAGGTAACGTTGATTTTATTGGAGCCCCTAACCTTATTCTTGCTGAAAACAAAACTATGTTGCTAATGTAAGTGGGACTGAAGTGGGGACAGTTCCCAGTTTTGTTCATAAGTGGGACTTTTTATTCAATGTTTTAATTAAAACTGGAGTAGGACTATGCCCTTGATAACAAATGAGATCCTGCAAAAAGGAGGAGGAAAGCTTATTCTTGCAGAAATAAGTAACAGAACCACACTCTGATATCACAGTATTTGAAGAAAAACCTGTTGCCAGAAAACAAAATGCACAATATATCCTCACATCAAACAAAGTCTTGGGGCTCAAGGTCTTCCATCTGGAGCTTACACATGCAGGCAAATTGTTGGCAGAGCACAGTACCAATGGATTTGTTTGCTGCCTGGGAATGATTTATCAGAGGCCATGGTGCAGACAGGTAAATATAGAAGCTTCGTGACATTTGATGAACCTTTCTGCAGTGCTGCTTTAGGACATGCAGAAACCCCCTGAGCACAGCACGTACAATTGCAGGGAGAGAGAAAATGGGGACACAGCTTTTGGTTTAACATACGCTTGGTAGATCAAAACGTTTCAGAATAGCTTTGCTGTCTGCTGATGCTGTCTGCGCCCCTGCTGTCAAGATGGTCAGGTTTTCTGATCCCCCTTGGGTGAGTCACGCCAATGAGGCACAGGGCATGCCTAGCACCAGAGCGGGGATGCGTAGGCAGTGCTGGTACAGGTTTGGGATGTGCAGAGAGCCTGTGCTTCAGTGATAAGCTGTTGATGCAGAATTGATTCAGCTATCGCCTCAGCTACCTAGATAGGCCAAATGGCTCATTATTTCAGTCAGTGTCATCCAGGAGCTGCACAACATTGCATTTTTGTAGACCCAAATGGCCAAGCAGTGTTTCAAGCACTGAAGACACAATCCTGCAGCCATTCCAGTTCTGGTGAGTAGGGATGTCAAGTAGGTGCTCCTATTAAACTATCACTCATAAAGCTGCAGGTGCTGCCTTTAGCACCGAGGGTCCAGTTTTTCTCTGTCCATGTTTGGCAGGGGATTCTCACGGCAGGGATGTAAGGTTTCTGTCAGACAAAGACTATGGTGTTATGTCTAGTGGATAAGGCTTATTATTGCCATCCAGGCAACCTAAAACATACTCTGATCTGAACATTAAAGCCCCAATCTCTCACCAGGCACACAATGAGAATAAAATCCAAGCACAAGTCAGAAATGGAAAAACTTCCCTTTCTTTTAATTTCCTTAAAACTTTCATAGCTTTGGCAAGAACAAGGGCACGGAGTGAATGAGAAAGTCACATTCCAGTAACTGGCAGTAAAAGCAGCTGTGTCAAAACGTTATTTCAACGCAAAGTTAGATGAGACATTTGGCTTTGTGATTTCACGAGGGTATGTTAATACTTGCTTTTTTCAGTCTGCTTTGAGAACCTGACATTCAGGGTACTTAAATCCTATCTCCTAAAAAATTGCCCTTTGTTGACACAATATTTCTGCCATCCATATTTTATCATAAAGGAACATGTTAACAGGAGGTCAAACTCCTCTTAGACTTGCAGAGTCAAGCCTTGCAATGGCAGAACTTTTCCTTGCAAAACCTCAGGACTTTTCCCTGCAAAAATGGAGGACATGAGGTCTCACACAAAAGGACAAAGCCCCCAAAGGAATTCAGAAGTCAGAGGTACAGTATCTCTCCAGAAACATTAGAAGCATTTTAAAAATGCCTGTCACTGAACAACCAGGATCAAAAGGACACACCTGGAAACTTTATGATCCCTTCAGAGAATAACAAGCAACACGAGACAGTCTTAGACTTATATTTCTTTCCTAATTGGCTTCTTAACTTAAAACTCCGTAGATATATTTTTTAGATATTGAATGGTCTGCATTTTCATGGGACTGACAAGTTAAAATATGCCTTCAAGGGAAGACAGAAATAACTATTCTTGAAATGCTGAGCAAGTCCAGAGACTTACAACTATTTTCAGAATCCCCTTCCTTAGAAACTTCTACATCTGCCAAATAACTGTGAACTTAGGCTCTTGTACATTCATTCACTGAATGCATCTGAATAGTATATTAAAAGTACTTGTCCTTGCAAAAGAAAAACAAAAGCTTTTTCAAATGCTTATATAGCAAGAAGCATTTTTAATCTATTCTGTTACTATAAATAAATTCAACTAGATCTGCTAGTCTCCAAATATATTAGAAAGGAACATCCAGAAATAGTCTGTGCTGCATGAAATGTAATGATCTAATCATCATCTTTATCCCTACATATATATCAGAAGTGATGCATTTCCAGCACTACACTGAAATAGCTCATATAAAAGTGACTTAAGCCAAGATTCTCCTGAGATCTCCCTGCATGGGAGTTACTGCATTAGTCATTTTTTAACCTGTCTGTAATTAAGAAGGTTTGGCCTTGTAGCCTACTGTTTCATGGCTGAAAACCTCTGAGAAACTATATGATCCTCCTTCTCTTTAGAGAATTGGCAAAGAAATACTGTACCTCCAACTTTCTTTGGCCACATCCCTGTATTTGCCAGAGTGAGGAGCACTTTGGTTGGTGAAGATTTCCAGGGGTACAGTTCCACCCGCTGCAGTGCTAACCGGGCAGCTGCACCTGCCTTGCCATGGCCCTAGCAAGGGGAAAACAGGAGAGCGACTGCAAAGACATTAACTGACCTTTTTCCTGTAGCCTATTGGAAAACATTTTCTGGCTCGTATTTGGAAAACATTGTAACCTAACACATCTTATTCAGGGCTGGCTTTCTCTGCTGAAAAAGGGCTGCATACTTCACCACAGGGCAACCAAGTGGCATAAAATATCCTGAAAAACACAGTGAAAACAGAATACCTCAGTTACTGTGGATCAGAGTTGCTGAGGCATTGGTTATCTACCTTGCTGTAGAATTAAAACCCAGGGCTTTACTGAGGATTTTTTTTTTTTTTTTTTTTTTTTACTTTGGAATAACTCCTGTGCACTTCCTGCTCTAAGATAAGCACCTTTCACAGTGAGAAGCCACCATTACAGAAGATGCATGAATCCCATTCGAATGCTAGTGTCAATGTTCCCTACAAAGAAAGCTGGAAAGAAATTTTACCAAGTATTGATAACTTTCACTGTTTATTGACTTTTCACTCCTCTTTGGAGTTCAATGTCATAACAGGTTTGGGGTTTTTTTACACTTAAAAAGCAAGAGTGACCTAGTTCAGTGTACTTCTTGACTTAACTGTAGTGAGAATTTCTGTGGAAGAGCTGCGTGGATTGATCTGAAAATCCTTCAAGCTATTAAGTGAATTTGTAAGCTGCTCCTATGTAGGCACTGCAAAATAATCATAATTCAAAAAGAGAATATAATTTAAGTTCAAAAGGTGCTTTAGATTTTCTGCTCTACAGCTGCTGGTAGAGTACTTTAAATCACTTACTTAAAGGATCAACTTTAAAATAAGTTTTAAGATAATTTTTAATTTACAGGTGAAGTGTATCAAAAATAGTTGTTCTTATACAAAGGCAGACTTTCAACAGAACAGTTTTGATGCAATTTCTGTTTGTGAAATTGCTCACCACAGATCAGCAGAAGTCATGAGGGTGCAAAAACAGACTCTTTTCTCCCCTTTTTCTTGTAGTCTTCCCTTAAGCTTCCTCTTCGCACAGCCGGCAGGAGAGCAGACGCTGGATTTTAGCTCCAACCAGGCTGGAACAGTTACAATTGTCATACCCAAAACAACACTGCATCAGTTTTGCATGGGTTTAGGTACCCAAAAGTCAGTAGGCCACAAACTTAAAGCAGTTGTTTACACGAATCTCTCTGTATGTAACCCAGTTTCACACTGCTCGGGCTGTACTTGATAGAAACATAGCTTGTCCTCCTGGTGAGCTACTGCTAGATGGACTAAATGACGTGTACTGAAGGACACTGAGCCGGAGAATGGAAAGTTTTGACCTTTACCATGAACGGATATGTAGCAAACCCAGCATATATGAAGTTTCTGTTCCCCTTCAGCTGAAATGTGTGGCTAGCAATTAACTGTTGATCACCATGGGACAGGTATCTCTCAGTCTCAACTGGATTTGAAAACTGTGCGTGTTCTGCCCGCTGTTCTCCAGAACAGGATCTTGGGATTTCTGGTCCAGCTGGCAGAGTGTGCAGAACAGAGCAGTTCTGTCAGAAGGTGGAGGGAGGTCTTCACTAACTGCTAGCCACCCTGTCCTTGGAGCATTTAGTCAGTATGTGATACCCTGGGTCAAGTCCCTGTGATGGGACTGAAAACTGAAATTATATTTTCCGGATTTTACACGTTTTAGCCATCACCTATCCCTGCTTTCCTGCTCTGGGTCTGACTAGACATGCCATTTTGAATCACAGAACTCTCTCCTGGGAAAGTTTTAGTCACTGAAAATACATTCCCATGAAAAATTCAATTTTGACAAACTGGAATTTTGTCATGTACACAATTTAGAGATTTAAGTAATCTCTACACAGCTTAGGAATTCTGGCTGAAACTACGAAGTCTGCACAGGTCTGCCCATGTAAATGAACTGACCTTTCCATCTCCATCTTATCACAGTTCAGCAGGGCAGTGGCATCTGGCCACCAAGCGCAGGACAGAGCCAGTGACTGCTGTCCTCTCAATGGGAAGCCACCTTCCCCCGAAAACTCCTGCTCTGGAGGGACAGCTTTACTGGAGAAAGGACAAATGGGTGGGATGGGTGAAATCACCTCGTGTCAAATCACTGAATTCTTACTGATTTATTAAGGCTGATCAGGAAGTCTCATGATTGGAGTAATAGGGAAGTTCAAAAAAGACAGTTAAAACTCCCCCATGTACTTTTACTAGCTCATGCTAAGGCAAGCCACTGCAAGAAGAGCAGGCAAATACTGAGTACCACCAAGAAACCTTAAGTGAATAAGGAGCTTCATTAACTGCACTCAGGATTTTATTTTGGCCCCTGGAAGAACACTGCATTCTTAACTAAAGAGTACTTTGCTTTCTGTACCCAGAAACCCTGAGCAAAATCTTCACTTACCGTCCACATCTGGGACAATATTTAAACTTCGCCCAGCTCACGGCAGTGAAGGGTTTTCAGAGACTGGACTCCCCTAGGATAGTTACTCTCCGATGGGAAGCATCAGCAGAGAGTGACTCTCAGAAGATATTTTTACTTCAAGTCCGTTCTTCCAGGGGCCAGCTGTGTTCTGGAGCATCCCCAGGAAGGCGTTACTGCGTGTCTTACGGCTAACAAACCAGAAACTAGGGTGGCTGTTGACAGTATTGAAAGGCAAATTCATGGGCAAGATGTTTGGGGTGTCAGTGTAAAATTAGCAGAGTATAAAAATCTAGTGCCTAAGAATGCCTTTGCCACTAGATGGTGTATCGATTCTGCAATTTAAGGAGTCTTAGTCATTGAAATAAAAGATGTTGAGAGCTGTTGAAGAGCTCAGTCTAATTATAACTCACTTTGGCCCCCTTGGGCATAACCCAGATCAAACTCAGTTAAATGAGCTGTTGGCAGGCCCTGCCAACAGCTGTTTAAACTCTCCTTTTAGCATGCTAGCCAGAGCCCAAATTAGAGCATTTCCCACCAGAATTAGGATTTCTCTACTACTTTAATCATTAGGCTATAGAGATATGCTTGCCTGTGCTCCCTCTCCTCAGCCATACACATTTTGCATTCTGGCTGCAAAAAGGAACAATTCTGTAGAAGGGACAGCAAGAACTCAAGGGTGGCACAACCTCCTCACCTGCCTTTAATCTTATTTTCACACTGGAACAAAATTACTCCTTTGACAGAATAAATTACTTGACAGCATAAATAAAGGCATATTGTCTCAGAAGAGGACTACAGGGTGGAGGCATTTCTCTACCATCTTCCATTAGGTTGGTCCAAGGGAGGGAGGAAGGCAGTAACAGCAACTAAGATGGGCACTGTAACTAAAGTTGCTCTGAACTCAGGGCATTTTTTTTTTTATGTAATCGAGCCTATTGTTTTTATATATGAGCAATGACAGGCTGCTCAAAGCACTATCTTCTATCCGCTATCCACTAGCCTTCAACCACATGACAGTTGCTCTATAGGGAGCAATGATCTAAGGATCATTTCTTATTTGCACAGGCAGAATCCCCAAGTGGTCAGAAGCATGTGTAACAGGATGAAGAGAACTCCCAATGGCTATTATTAGGCACCTGATCCAAACCTGAGGAATCCTGGCTCAGCTATCATTTTGCAGGCCAGAGAG
>NW_010539050.1:9761-10112 GCF_000687285.1 Phaethon lepturus
TGCTTTTTAGTGCAGTGATTAAACTCCTTAGAAAATTTTTGCTGGTGGACACTGCTTAAACTTGATGTCTACATCCTACCTCTCTCCTAGGTTGATGCCCTTGGTGAGCTTATTAACAGATTCGTAAGGCAATACCATATTTCCCTTCTTACTGGGAGATACGTCAATCACGTTTGGTCCAAGTGTCTCTCCGTCGGCGACGAACTTTCTGCCCTCTCATTCCTGTAAATGACAGCAGAATGGCCAGGCTGAAGCACAGCAACGGTGTAGGGGTGGGCCAAGGTCTGCTTCCCCCTTGCTGCCTCACAGCATACACGCAGCCTCAACAAAACGCCCGCGAAGAAACACAGG
>NW_010539050.1:10597-10871 GCF_000687285.1 Phaethon lepturus
CCAGCGGCGGGTGCCCCCCCCCCAGCCTCAGGCCGGGGGAACCATGAGATTCAGCAGTGCCTGGGCTGCCTGCATCACGCCAGGTGCCACAAGCCGACCCACGAAATTATCACAGAAAATTCTCCCCACGATTAAAAACAAGCCCTCGTGACCTCGGCCTTCCTCGTCTCACTTCGGGCCTCACAGTTAGGCCTCTCGCCTCTAAACGCTTTACAGACACATTCTCCCCCCCGCCCCGGCGGAGGTGCTCCTCCGGCACAGGAGGGAAGGCCGG
>NW_010539051.1:0-22620 GCF_000687285.1 Phaethon lepturus
GCCAGTGCAGCTGCTTGGTCAAACGGCTGGGAAGGGCGCACTAGGAGAACACTGCAACTCGATCTTTACCTGGGACAGTTTACGAGGGAAGGAGGTCACTTTTTACCTTTAAAGCTTCATGCATTCGCACAACTCCCGTGGCTGTCAGTGGGTGTTAATTAAGGTTTTCCTTGTGGCTGGGGCTTTGTAATTTAACTTCTATATGAACTTGAAATGTAAGAGGCATGTACCTTTTCTTTACATTTACATTTACAAACTCACATGTTTGGAATGTTTTGTGACAATTATATAATGAAAAAGTGAAGTACATCAATGAGCTGAACACATAAAATGTGGGAAATACGTTTGTGCATGCATATACAGTGTGAACACAAATTTAATTACATTTTCTACAAGAATTACTGAACTGCTGGTAGCAGATTTATTTAAATTATCCTGGCTATATGAGATTTAACATTGGGAAACAATAAGAATGGAAATGTCATTTTCTCAGCTGACATATAACTACGTTCCATATGCAGATTCTGCTGGAATGTTAATTGGAAATTTGAATTTCAGGCCCTTGTTAATAGACTAGACTCTGAGAGGTACTTCCATAACAACACTTTCCCTCCTCCTTGGTTCCTTCAGTTGGAGACAATCTCTGTAGGAGTTCTGCTCTTTTTACAATACTTCAGATGCATCTGGATGGCCCAGGGAAAGGTTGCAGTAAGTGAAGAACCAAGGGGAACCAAAGTGGCTTTGTTGTATAACATGGAAACACTTAGGAAGCCTGTAAAGTAGGTGCTGTGCACTTAGTTTCCCTGGAGTTTCATTTTCACAAGATTCCAGAGCAGCATATGTCAAACGAGAGGCCACATGGGCTGTGTTTCAGTGACTACACGGATTCCCTGCTCAGACGTTCCCAATAGCTCTACTTTCTAAAAGGGAAAGATTTTACTGCTCCCACCATGAACTGTCACTGCCTACCTCTATACATGCAAAATCTTTTTGAGGATTCATGGTTTTGCCCTAATGTTTACATAGTGTTTGACATCTCCAAACTACTTTCATAATCTTAAGGAATGTATTCAGACAACTGTATATTTGTAGGCACTTCCTTCTGCAAGAAGACCTGTAGAAATCAAAGGGGGTTTTTTTGAGAATGAAGTGCCACTCAGTGTACTAACAGCATTAGAATCATGTAGTGCAAATGACTTAAACCCTCCAGGGTGAGGGTGGTTGTTTCTGAGATTCAATACTTACCCCAGAAGTCCTTGATTTACATCTGAGGACAACACTACACTTGGAGCACAAATTAAAGATTTCTGCAGTCTTTGTAAATTATTATTGTAACTACAGAAGATATATTAAAATATTGAAACAAGAAGCTTCTCATTCTTCTGAGAAAGGTTCTGTCCTAACTGGAAAAGTAAGCCAGAGGATGAAGGGTAATATCCCCCGTGCAGCCGACCCCTTTGCTGAGAATACAATAGAACGTGCATCCCATAGTGACATCTTAATGGCACTCAGGGTGGGGTACTAATCTCAGACACAGGCATATTTACTGTGAAATCATTTCCTCTGTAAGGGCATAAGCAAGAACTGATTTTGTAAAATGTTTTCTATGTATTTACACAGGATTAAACCTGATCCTCACTGTGAAACCACCTTGATAAAGCAAAGGATCCTAAAAGGTTAAGACAAACATGATTTGGAGACAGGATGTTTTTCATCCAGAACACTCATATCCGCATGAATTGCCAGCTACAAGCACATGTGATGTGTGCCACAACCAGAGTCGTGACCGTGGTGGGGCAAGAGAGGCACCAGATGGTGACAGATGTGAGGGGTCACCACCTCGGGCTGCTCTGCAGGTCCAGGGCAGACTCTGGAAGAAGCATCTGGCAGCTGAGAGGGGCACAGAGGGCAGCAGGACCAGGGGGAAGAGAGCTCCAGAGAAAAGAGCAATGGGGGGAATAAGGCAAAAGTGTCCAGTGTACCAAAATGTCCTGCCCCTGTCTGAACACAATAAACAGCCTTGTGCATGGGACTTCAAGCCCCACGTATAATCAGTACTCCGTTAATTCATCTTATTAAAATATTTTTATCTGGAGACAGAGGAAAATCTATGAGCATTTACTGCATGAACAAAACCTCTTGTATTGCTTTATATGTGACTTCACTTACCTTTGTTTTATACAATTGTAATCTCGCTTATTTAAGCAGACATTTTACACCATAACATCTGTGGCCAGAGTGAGTTCCTTACACCAGACTTTAATTATGGTGACCTTGGAGGAGATCTTTCATCTTGCAGGATAAAAATTTTTACTGGGAAAATTCAGACCATCATTTTTGTACACACTTTAAATGCTGTGTATAAAGGGCCATAAACAGCCCTTTGGAATGAAAGTGGAAATGAAAGTTTGAAATCACGATGCTGAAAGTTTCAAATATTTGCAAGATTCACCATTCAGAGATTCATTAAATGTACAATTCCACTAGCAAAAAGAACTGTTCTCTCGGCCGAAGATTACCTGGTTTACCTATTTATGCGTACCCCTTCTCACAAAGCATGCATTACATTTATTCTTTTGTCTAATGTGTATTCTATAGTTTTGAGATGTTCTCTTTTAATTTCTCGATCCACAGTATTTGACATTTGAACACGATTAGTTTTTGCGTAGTTCAGTATGGGTGATGATTTTATCAGAATCTTAATTAAGGGGCTCCAAGATGAAATTTTAACCTTGTCATGCTTAGCTTGTAGCATTCGTCAACACACACAGTGTGTGCATCTTTATAAGACAACTTATTTTCCTTAAACTTTTTGCATTAGCAACATGGTCCCTTCTTAAAATAAAAAGTCTGCCCAGAAAAAAGTGAATTGTGTAACTCTGCTAGCATCATCCCTCCCTCAGTCAGTACTGCAGCCTGCTGCTCTTTATTCCACATCCTTAACTGTGTGCTGCAGGGTGGTGGTCATTCTTCTGCTAAGAAATGTCCTCTGTAATGCTGAAATGTTGTTAAAATGTGGGGAAACTGCCTAAAGCCACTGTAGCCAGCTGTAATGAAGTGAAGTCCATTACAAACATTTCTCTTACACCACGCTCTTCACTGTGGCACATACATTTAGGGGACCCCCCCAGGCATTGCATGACATTGTGAGGACACAGTGACTGAAATAATGAGTAGCCACTGCGCAGTAACATGTCATTTTACAGCAGGGAACCTATGTGTAGTAGGCATGGTGCCACACGAAGATTGATTAGAACCAGATGGTAAAAAATGCATTGCAACTGGCACCCTGATGAGCTTGCTGGAGTGATTGTTAAAATGGTAGACTGATCGACTGGTCCTCCTGAAGTATACGCATGTTTCCTAAGGCACTTTCTGGTGTTGTTCAAGTTCAGACACCAGTATTGGGATGGAAATGATTGTAGTTGACCAGACTGCTGTATAAATGTAATTATATTGGCGGTGCACAGTACAGTACAGAGGTCACATGCCTACCAAAATCCAATCAAGACAGATGTTCCTACAGTCATGGACCTTCTGGTCCAGAGTTTAGAAAACCTGCATTCAGTTCCTGTCTCTACCATACACCACCTGCACCACTGCAGTATCATCCTTATGGGTAAGGGCCTAATCCAGTTGCTGTCACTGGCAAAATTCCCACTGACATGCAGAGAGAGAGATTTCAATTCTTAATCTTCATGTTCCTCATCTAATAAATAAAGAAGATATCTCTTTTCTCCTAGTACATCTGTCTATTGCTTCTTTAGTTAGACTATAATCCTTTTGGACAAAGACTCTTGCTAATTTTTTCTCTTCTGTAAAATTAACATCAGTAATTCCCAAGTCAACTAACATCAGTATGTGACAGCCCAAACACCAGTACCACAGGTTTCTAACAATCAAGTGTTCTCACCAAGGGGTAGAAAAATACAACTAACAATTTGTCAGAGGCTTACATGATCATGCTGTGGCATGCAAGTGGTCCTGTCCTATGGTTAACCACCCAGTGCTTTCCCCACACCTTCATGGTCAGCAATACACCGGCTGCCCAGAAAGAATAAAGATGTTTTCCTGCAGTTCACTGGGAACTCAGAGCAGCTCAGCTGCCCCAAGCACATAGAACAATTAGATCATTCTCTAAAAACTACTCTTACAAAAGTCTGATCATTGCAGCACAGCTGATACTTTGTATAGTGGCCATTCTCAATTGAGCTAGATTAATGTGGTTAAGAATATTAAACTTACTCTTAGATAATATCTGGCACAAAGGCCCTCAGTCTCAGCTGAGATCTCTCTGGGTTGCAGTGATATAAATAATACTTAAATAATTACTGTGGGAATTAACTGATATTTAGCAATTTCAGTTTTATTACAGCACTTGCCCTTTGAAAGCTGAAGATGAAGTGATAGATTCTATAGGAACATTCGACGCTTGTAGACACAACTGTAATTAATGATAACAGCAAGATCTATTGAGAAAAAAATGTGATGAGATCTCATAGCAAGTTTACAATTAAAAAAAAAATTTGCAACATTGACACAACTAAAAAGCATTTGTTTTATTTGTTTTATATGTTCAGCAAAAGTTTTAAATATGTAAGTATTGAAAGCATTCTTTTTTTGTCCAGAACTGCTGAATTTTAAATCATATTTGTAGTTCTCCTTTCAGTGAGACAATCCATTCTGCTGGTGAGACCATGTATTTCTACAGTCTAGTAATATCTTTTTTCAGTGTGATAGATTTTGTCTTACACTACAGTACAGAATGAATAATTTTCCATTATAAGTAGGACTGTTTTCTCACTTCAGCAGAAAAAAAATGCTTAATTTTCATCCCACCAGCATTTAATTCACTTTGGGTCTATTTTTCATTCTAGCTAGTTGTGTAATTCATGCCCATCTGTTTCTCTGCAAGTCAAGTGAACATTTTTGTTTTTGAAATGTGTTCGTCTTTTTGTATATTGCAATAAACCTTAGAATAATATTTTGCTGACCAATAGACTATTTCCACTTGTTACAGAAGACATTTAAAAAAGGAGCATTAAAAAGTTACCTTAACACCCATGAGGTTCACGGTAAGCGCAAAAATTTTCTTTGGTCACAGCAAAAATGAAAGCAATTACTGTCGGGAGTGCCAGATTTATGCTATGTGTTCACAGTCAAAGGCAAACTCTAGTTTCTAAATGTAAATGATTTAATATAGTCTCTCAGTTCTAGAAGAATATAGAAGAACAAGGAACAGAAAAATCATAGCTTAAATCCACATGGCAGCGTTCTGCTTAGATCATGAATAGACAGCGGGAGGCAAAATACACGAAGAAGGAAAAGCAAAACAAAAGGAAAGAGGAGATGCAGTTATTAAGCAGTAAAAACAGTGCAATGATTCTTGAGGGTCAGTTATAAAGGAAAATTAACTTCTTTAATTTCAGATGAAAATATGAACGTAACTTGAGACATTGTAGAACCTCTTTATTATCATATATTATATTGTTTTGATGCAACTTGTCCTAGCTCTTGTCCACGCTGATGAGGAAGACTTCTTTCTGACCCTAGAAGCACTTCTCAGCTTGGGCTCCAGCTGCTGCGCAGGAGTAAGTTCTCCTTAGCTCATTCCCTTCCCACGCAGGAGAGACCAGAGCAGCTACTAGACACAGACGTTCACGATAATTTTCTCTGTCCCATACTCAAGGGGAGGAAGGAAAGCATGGTGCGTCAGAGACACACCACCTCCAAGGGCTGCTTCTGGAAGGGGTAGGTTGCCCACCGCACTTTGCCCGGAGCTACTGCTGAAGACACAGCCTAGCCTTTGGCTTTTTGGCTCCTGTGGCAGTTAGGCTTTCTCTTTTCAAACTCACAGAAAAAAGCAGTTGCTTTAATGAGATGCTTCAAATAATATCACACGCTGGTGAATAGCTCACTTGGCAGCAGGATACCACTTCACTGTCCATCCATAAATACAAAAGATACAGAGGGGGTCCACTCTCAGCCCTCTCTTTCATTTGGGAATAAGCTATTGGCTCCCTAGATTTACATTTCCTACTGCAGGGCTCCTAGAGCAAAGCCAAAGAATCATTCCTCAGCAACTGAACATACGGTAGATTTATTTTTGTCTATTTTGCGGCATCCTCACTTTATTTTCAAACCTATTTTTCCAAGGACATGAAAAACATTTACAAAAACCAAAGTTTGCCTTTGTTTCTTCTTTTAACTGGCAGGCAGGGAGCTCCCCCCCTCTCCATTCACCTCATTATTTTTGGTATTCTTTGACCAATTTCAGCCCCATACAGCAGATGGTTAGAGATCTCAAATACAACAAACGTTTACACTGAAATCTAGATGCTGATTGAAGAGAGGCTCTGCTGGTGCTTCCTCTGAAGTAAAGGCAGAGAGAATACAACACACTCTCTTTAGCAGCATCTAGCTGATGATCAATTAGCAGGCATGCCCTGACTGGCCTGTTAGCATGCACGTTTTACCAGGCTACACAGCTAAAAGCCAAGAAAATAGCTTGGACTCATAAGAAGTGTTGGTGAGGGAGAGCTAGGTTAACACCAGCAGGCTGGAGGTCTACTGCAGAGTGAAGAGAGGGTATGGGGCTTTGGGAGGAGGCTGCATGTACTGCAGGGGAAGCTAGGAAGACAATAGCTACCACGGCAGCGAGGCAAAGTAACGTAAGGGTGAGCTGAGTGTATTACGGTGAGGATATTTTAAAGGACATAATACAGAGATCCATAAGAAACCGAGCTTTGCCAGCCCCACTGGCTGTGGATTAACGGCTTTGCCATAGTTACCTCACCAGGACTTCAGGAGTGAAAAAGAGACCATGGCTTGGAGATCCCAACCGAACTTAGGCAACTGAGTTTGTAGTATGGGCCTTCCTGCTGTTAAGCTGACAAGAACAAGAAAGCCCACTAACAATCTCAGGAGCAGCCTCAACCATTCTGATTCAAAGCAATCCCAGACATCTCAAATAAAACAATCACTTTTTATTTTCCCTGTTCAGACAAGTTAATCTGGGACTTGATTATGTACCTTTTATGTTGTGTGACTACATTTTACCTGGCTCATTGCTTTTCCATTTCAATTTCATGGCTTAATTCTTTGCTATCTTAATTTGTGTAACTACATTACTTCTTAATTTCCGTGGATCTGAATTGAGAACACAGAAGAGCAGAACAGGAAATGATTTCCCAGTCTTGCAGGATCCTCAGCCTTCCCCTACACCTTATCTGACTGAAACTGATAAGTTTTTAAAAAACATCAGGGGAAGCAACACAAAACCTATACCTTCATGCTGGAATGGCCCCGGGATGTGGGCATTCACACAGGATCTGCATCACCACCTGAACATCCAGAGGAGTTAATTTAGAGGGATTCAGATCCAACCATATAGCAGTTTATTAATATATATGTATCTTTAATATATAGCGTGTGCATATAAATATACAAAATGCACAAAGACATACCTATGGATCACTTATCTGTGACACGCAATACAGAAAAACTGCAACAACTGATTTCCCAGCCCTGCCATCAAATGCAAGCTTTTTAAATTTTCAGATTTTTTTATGTATACATGTATTACATGTATGTTTGTGTGTGTATCTACATATTCAAATACAGATATGTGCATACACAAAAACCTGAAAATGTTGTCATGTTTGCAAGTATGATTACAGAATAGCTAAGTCAAAATGAGTGCTTTTGTGTGCAGCTCCCAGCGTGGTGAGGTTGGGCACCCGTTTGTCTCAGCCATCGGGGAAGCCACAGGACTGGGACAAGTCTAGCCCCACATAGTTAAGGTGCTTTACTGCTTGTGAACTATTTTATTTTTCCTGTAAAGGTAATCTGTCAGGGTAGCTGAATTACAGGATGAGATGGCGATTGCCCCTCTGAGCAGGTCCAGGGTCCTAGCAGGCTGTTACAGCTCTTGGTTGGATTTGTCAGCCAAAAGGGAAAGCAGCACAGAACAATTAGAGAGAGTTGTATTCCTGCTAAGTTGTACTGATGGGCAGATAAGCTGCTGCATTATGCACATGCCCTTTAATAGATTAAATAATTAAGCAATAGGTGGACATCTCTTCCTTAGAGTTTAAGATCATTAAGCTAACTCACTTGGAAGAATACCTAGACTTGCAATTATTCTTATTAGATTTAATAGCATCACAGGATGATGTGGGCAGTCAGCATCTTTCCTGATGCAGTTCAAGCAATGGGCTTCATGCTGGGTAATGTGAAGTCAAGTCATATTACTACTTGTCATTATTTTTTTTCCACATTTAAATGCTTGGCTCTCAGCGCTGCGGGTACATGATACCTTTGTGCTACCTGCCTTTCAGGAAGCACTCCTGATTCACCAACAATTCACTTGAAAAGCAAATAGATCAATAAAGCGACAAAGCAGTTGATCAGAAGAGTGGCCATTGCTGACTTCCTGTTCCTTGGTCATCAGGCAAATATATAGGCATGATTTTTCTACTCAAGGAATAAAAAGAAAGCTAATTGTACAGACTACCTATATTAAAGATTACCCTGTCTTCCCTGGAAGACAACTCAGGCTATAATGAAATAATCACACTTTATCTCCAAAATGACAAAATTCTATGCAGTGCCTTAGCAATTTTGTAGTATTGTTGTTACATCAAATTAGCTTATATAAAGGGATTCTTTTTTCTCTGCCAGTATTCACTTCACATTTAGCCAGAACTTGGCTGAGATCCACCTTTATTGCATGGTGAAGAAAGAGCAGAGCAGCTGAATCTCCAATCGTTTGCCGAAACCTCAGTGAACCTCTGCTGACCACCCAGAAAGCTCCAGCCACATATGAATGCTACAGGCGCATCAGTGTAGTCTCCCTTTGAAAAGGCCTAACTCTCATTAAATTTGGAACACAGATGAGCATAGGAGGGAAGGGAAGAATAAGATGAAAGCAGAACTATGGTTCTATCTCGTAGCCTAGGTACTAACCAGGCTGTTTGCATAGGAACTGATGATGGTCCCTTCACTGTCTCTGATGCGTCTGACCAAGAAAGGGTCTGTGCTGAAGGAGGCTCTTGCTTTGTATTTGAATATGTAGTTTTACCAGTTATTGAAAGTTACTATTAGAAGATGGAGAAGATTAGAGTCTCTCAATATACTGAAAGATTTCATTTCAATGGAAATGAATTATGGTTTTCTAGCATTAATCATTAATTTTCTAGCATACTTATTACTTAAGAAGTCAAGGTGCTTACAATGGAAATTTAAGTGGAAAATACCTAGGTCATCTCTAAGCAAGAATGGTCCAGCACAGTGTCTTTCTTTAGCCTCTCTGAAACAATTCCTTTGCATCTGCTAAACCTTCTTATAAAGACATTTTGGTCCACAGGCTCCAAAGCTATTACTGACTATCCATTTGCTTTCTCTTTCTAAAAGTTTCTTCTGATTGGGACCCTGGTTTGCACTTAACCTTTCCTTGGCACTTAAACTAAACCAACAAAATACTAGGATGTATTTCTGTTCCTCAGTTTCTTCCTCAGAGTAAGCACTTCCTAAGTTTAGATCAGATTCCTTTTCTGTTTCTAATATATGGTTTCATCTCTAGTCAGTCCATCCACTTCCCTCTGTTGTCCTGATTAAGCTTTCTCTGAAGCAGTCTGTTGAAAATCTACCTTTTATATTTGCTAAACCTCTATTTTAGTGATTTTAATTCATAAAATGACCATTCAGCCAGATGAAATGGTCAAAGCTCTCAGGAAAAAATCCATTGCTCTGTTCAGATTTGAAGAATCTGTCTTGAGTAGCAATCATTTCTTTCACGCAAGGGTATCCCATTTGAATGGATCATCACAGAAGTTCAAAGGCTACATCTTTTCATCTCCATACAGGCTATAGGATTTTTCCTATTACCTCATGTGACAGGGAAGCACAAGAGGCTGAGAAGTTCCATGTTCAAAGTGGAATCTATGGTTTAACACAGATGTACACGGAGGAACCACACAAACTTCTCCAGATGAGGTTTACAATGCCTGCCTGGTTGCAGTAGAGCTGGAAGCAATATAGGAGGCTGAGTGACTGTAATTCCAAAAGGAACAATTTTATCTCCTTTGGTTCCACCTATGTGGAGCAACAGGCACCACAAACATTGGTATGGCTTTCTAAGTGGTGGGATTCCTTACTGCCTTATCAGCAGAGGCATTGGTAGCTGCTTTCCTTCTCCTCTGTTGCACTCACAGACTTTGTGCCTCTCTTCAGTTGATTAGCATTTTGAATTTTGCCGCAAGATCATTCTGTTTCTATAGTGATCTTGGCACCACTAGTGTAGGCTCATTTCCTATCAGTCATGGTTTACTTACGTCAATGAGCGCATTATTATCAACTGAGTTTCTTTCATTCCTGCATCATGTAGGTCATTATATTTATATGCGGCCAATGAGACCAACAAGTTTCTATAATTGCCAGAATATTTAGAACAGTCTGACAAACTGTACTATGTTCCTGCCTATTAATGTGCCATTATGTTGGGAAAACAGAGCATAAGTAAACACTAATTAGGAAAATAGGTAGAAAAAATAGGCAATTTCAGTACAGCACTCAGAAACTAAAATCTAAAAGATATGGAAGTTAAAAAGTCAGAGCATGCTAGTTTTACAGACAAAAGTATTGAGTCCTAAAAGCTACACCAGGGGCTTCGCAAGAACAAAAAAAAAGGTAGCTAAGAAAGTCTTCAGAAAATCCATTATTATTGTTTCTGCTTAGCTGGGGTTCTGGCTATTATTTACCGTAACATGCGTCTAGCACAGGGCAGATCTCATGTTCTGATTTGCCTTTTAAGAAGGCAGCTGTAAATCAGATAAATGAGCTTTTCTAATTCTATGTACTGAAAACACTTCACAATTGTCTACACCAATCTGTCTTTTTAGCCTTCAGTAGCCACTATAATGATTTTTTGTTCTCTTGGATCATGAGTGTGTATGATGAAGGAGGCCTCTGTTTCCAAACAAGGAGGCAATTCAAGAAGAATTTGTCACTGGATGGGACAGCTAGTAGATAAAGACAAAACTTTCTCTAGAAATTATTTATTGTTCTTCCAGCACAAGTAAATACAAAGTGTACTGATGTAGCTTAGCTATGACTGAGTATGAAAACAGGGATGTTGTTCAGACAGTTGATTTAAGTATGTTTGACTTTCTCTGATTTTAAATTATGTTTTCAATAAAAGTATTGGAATTCTAGATTATATTGAGGTAAACCTTTGCAAAGGAAGTTAAAGCAATTCAATTTCAGTGGAAGACAACTAGAAAAATGTGAAGTTTTGTAGTGAGGGTGGGTAGATATGAATGCAAGTGTATTCCTTAATGATCACTGTGCTCTACTTTTCGGTAACATGCATGGGAAAAAAAAGACTAATGAGAAAGAGTTTGCAGGGGTAGAAATTGAGGTACAGCTACTGAATGTCAAGTTTATATCATTTCAATATGATATGAACCTGTGAAATCAACTTGAAACTCCAGAGCAGGTTATTTGACTTTGAACCTGTGTCCATCTTAGCCCTGCCAAAAATGTTGCTAGCTGTTTTATTAAAGGTACAGACTTAAGGACTTTACAAAGCCTCTCCCCAAAGCAAGATCTCTGATGAGAGGAAAAAGATTTATTTCAGGATTTTCAGGGCAGGGTCCATTATCATTTGCATTTGTGTTTCTCAGCTCTTGGAACAAGTGATTTCTTTCCTGTTATAGTCTTGCTGGCTAAACTGTGCAAAAATGGTTCTTTTTGTTAAATAATAGTATAACCTTAGCAAAGCTGTAGGAAAAAGCGAACTAGAGAGGACAAGTGGTTTAAGTTCTTATTTTCCAGCACTGTGGAACACTGAATAGAAATTTTTGATAGGCTACTTTTTTTTATATATAGGTCACTGAAAAATACTGTACTGGGCTTAAGGAAGTTGCATGTTGGGGTCAGGTCTGCAGCTGATGTGCATTGGAATTGCTTTGTTCTTTTGGCTGTTCATTTTGTACAACAGCCAAGAATCTGGTTGCCAACAAATAAGAAATCTTATTATGTTAGCTCTGACAAAGTTCAAGGATACAAAAAAAAGGTGAAATCGCTCTACACCTAGAACAGCTCGTGTTCAGATTCTCTAAACTCCATATCCACAAAGCGGGACTGTGACTTCAGAATGTTAAAAAGCCCCCTCACTGCTGCTTTTTCCCCAGAATAACACATTTCATAAGTGTAAATTCCTAACACAAGGTCATTGTGCTGTTGGGTTCAGGCACCCCCAAGGCTAGCTTCTGTCTTGCTGGGCAATGAGACCCGAGCGAAAACATTGCTGAAGACAACTGGATTGAGCATAACAGTATCACAGACAGATACTGAAGTGGAAATGAGATGAAGGTTTTAGTTAAGTGTCTGTAACTAAATGCAATAACTGACTCAGGAAAACTTCTGATCAAAGAATCATAAAACAAATCTAAGATATTTCTGGTGAGAAAAATGAAGGAAGTAAAGAAGATACACAATAGTAAATAAATAACTTGAGGCCTATGGTTCACTGTGTCAAATGACTAGAAATGCTGCAGAGTAATTCAAAGTAATATAGCTACACGCCAAAATGTAAGAAAAATAGAGAACATAAATATGCAGTTCATTTCCATTTTTATCTAATGTTTTCAAATCAGACAAGTCAGAGAAAAGACAAACACATTGATTAAACAAGTATCAGGAAAAGAGGAGGAGGTTTTTATGAAGATTCGTAAGATTGCAGCAGGTAGTCAAAAATCAGTAGTACAAATAAGGCAGGATGTGAGTAAGACTTATTTGGAGGTTGTTGTGTGAGTTCTATCACATAAACAAATTGTACTGGTCGGGGTCTGGTACAGACACACATCCTGAGCCAGCCTGAAACTTGTGGTTGCCATCATGCAGTACATCCTGGCTCCTCAGAACTAGGCAATCACAGCAAATCCACCTTCTCTGCTAGCTGATAGAAAGATATTCCATATGATAAATATTTGAGCAATATGATGTTATCAACATATGCATTCACATTCATTATAAAATCACAGTATGTTGGTTTTCTTTTCAATTTCTACATTTCCCTGCCTGTAGCATGTCTTTGTGGAACAATCTTTTCATTTTTTTAAAAGAACTGATTTCCCTACCGTACTACTTCATTAAAAAGTATACATACTACTGGTAAGATGCTATGCTTAAAAAAACAGGCTTCAAAATAATGTTCTTCTAGATTTCATGGAAGAACATTTGTCACTATGAATGGCCAAAGGATAATAATTTTGTCTCATTTGTGTCTCCATCAAAATGGTGAATGAAATGACTGCTCCTCATACCTTTCCAGTGGGAAGCAGTGAAAAGAAAAACAGACAGTGGCCTCAACAGCTGGGCAGTCATGTTGTGGAGCTGAGAACTGCTATGGAGACAGCTGTGAAGTTTTCATGCCTTCTGCCCCCATTTGCTCGAAATTGAATGTCTGGACTCTTCATGGCCTGGTGGAAGAAGACAGGTTCAGACTTTTTCCAGCGTTTTTGTTGCCTGCCTGATAATTTTGCTCACTGGCATGCTCTATGGGCATTTGAAGCAGCATGGTACCAGTCTGACTAGTGTTCCAATTTGTGAAGCATCCTGAGGTAAATTATCAGACACCAATATTCATGACAGTTTTCTGCCACGTATCCATCTAAAGAGACGTGACTTGGGAAACAGAATGGGAACTTTACCCTCTATCATGTGCCTCATCTACAGGTGAGACAAACCAAAGTGCTTCCTATTCCCCTTTGCTACTTTTCACTCCGTCTGCACAAATATTAGTGTATTCAAGACATGGAGAAGGCATCCTTGTATGTATAAGGATTTTCAGCCACACATCCTCTTATTAGTGTCTCCTTGAGCCTCTCCTACCCACAGTCTCAACTTCTTTCTTCAACTGGAAAATAATTGGCACTTTTTCTCTTGCAGTAATTCCTAAAAGTCTAATCATTCCTCTCTCTAATTTTCTTATTATTGAGTTCATGTGCTGAGACAGTAATTTATTTGCTTTGTGTTAGTTACCTTTTGTCACTGTCACTTCACAGGAGTTTCCAATACGCTGCTGGTTATGTTTTCACCCTTGGTAATGACTTGCTTTAGCATGAATGCTGTTTTTCTTTGCACTAACTGGAGTCTTTTCTTGACTGCCGCAATTCATGTCAGGGGGTATAGCCTGTCTCATTCATTGGGTAAACATCCCCTTAAAAGTGGAAAGAACCATGTATATGTCCCATTACACTAGTAATGATTGGCTAGGTAGGCAATGCTAGAGAAGGTAGAGCAACTCTCCTGTCTCATAAACACAAGGAAGAGCAACTCTCCTGCCTCATAAATACAAGTGTCATGAATGATATGAAGAAACTTATCTGAAGGACAACACGATCAGACTAAACCTTGCCTCTTTCACAAGATTTAATTTGTTGGTTGTTTGTTTCTACTTCTCTGTTGCAACATGCAGCTGCTATTAAATATTTTATTTTATAGCTTTCATATTCATCTTCTAAGGCTTCCTTTTTTTTGCTCAACTACCGACCTGAACTACTGAAAATAAAGTGCTGGAAAAGATCAGTTTAGGGCTAGGCACTTTAATCAAGGAAAAAAATGAAGCAATATACTCCAGTTCAGAACCTTTAACCAGCTTGCTGTAACCATATTGTTGCTCAAATCCCCTTGCTGCAATTCCAAAAACCCAGCACGACAAAAAAAAATATTAGGCTTGGCACAGTCAGTCGCCTTTGAACAATTTGTCAAATTCTGAATTTTCTGCAGACGAATAATGCTTGTCCATCAGAATGCAATATGACTTAGCCCGTGACATGTCTAATTGCATATTTTCAGGATCTTCCG
This sequence comes from Phaethon lepturus, assembly GCF_000687285.1. Classification (NCBI taxonomy): domain Eukaryota; kingdom Metazoa; phylum Chordata; class Aves; order Phaethontiformes; family Phaethontidae; genus Phaethon; species Phaethon lepturus. The sequence goes on from NW_010539051.1 coordinate 14,872, forward strand.
TGGAAAAGGCCCATGACAATAATTAATACCTAAATGCTATAAACACCACTGCTTTGGGCGTTGCCTAGCAACCAGCATCCCGGAGGCTTCCTAAGGGGCCTCAAATAAAGGCAGGAGAGGGATCCTTCCACACCGCCATGGGCGAGAAGCAGCTTTGTTCTAGGCTGCTGCTCTGTTCTGGTTGTTTCTAGAATGATCTCTGCAAAACAAATCTCCCTTAAGAGGTTGCATGTCTGAAAAGCCTTTTCAGAGACTAAACAGAAGCCAAATGCTGCATACACTGATTTTTTTATACTTTGGGATACCTTTTATGGCCAGAAATAGAACTACCATCCTCTTGTTATCCTCCAGTAACAGAGTCTGGCTTCCAAAGGAACTGTTTCTGTGGGGTCATTTCTACTGGTAACTGGAAGAGTTTCCCCTCCATGACAAGGCTGATGTTTTTACAATCAACTGGGGTTTTTTGACAAACCATATATAAAATTTAAAAGAGAACTTGGGCTGTGAAGTGTTTTTATACAAATACTGTTGTATCTCGGTGGTATATACAGAGCAGAGTAGAACAAACTTCACTGAAAGGCAGTCTTTCCCAGCTGTGAAAGCATTCCTTTTTGATAGTGCCATTTTTCTAAGTACCAGTTCATTTCCAGTGCAATCTCTTTATCTTGGCACAGGGATATCTAAATCTCATTTCGTTAAGTGTGTATATTTACTCAGATGGTCACTTCAACAAGAGCAAGAGACTGGAAATGAGTATTCCAGCGTTTCCTTTCTCAGTTTCTGAACTGTTCTCTGGTCCTTAGCAAGTCACTGAGCTTTCCTTTATCTTTGTTTTCACATTGAAATAACTGCTTACATATCTTCAGACTCAGAAAAATATTGTGGTGCTTAATTAGTAGCTACTATGTTATCTGATAGCCCCTAAGGAAAAGTCACCAATATAAGGACATACTTAATTTTGTCATAAATAATGCAGAATTTATATAGTTTTAAGCTAACACATTCAGCACTATTTGAATAGGAAAGATACAGCAAAATTTCTGACTTTAAAGGACTTTTATTGACAGGACTGTATAATACGTTTACTAGGGTCTGGAAGAGGTTAGACTAACTGATTGGTAATCCAGTCCTGTGCTTCTATAAATCACATTTTGTATTTGTTTTTAAATAAGAAAGATCAACTATTACATAAGTATTCCTTATTCCAAATCCACTGACATCCCTTTTTTTCTGCCTTTGTCCTGCAGCAAGATTATTCAGTCTTTTGAGGTGTTTTGTAAAGTCATTATATTCATACAGATTTTTGGCTGCAGCAGATCTTCTGTAAGCTTTGGGTTTTTATTCATGCCTGGTCTTGAAACCTCAGAGGAAATTTTTAAGGTACAGAAGGCAGGAGAGTCCCCAGCATCCATTGAGAGCTGGTGAACCTCGGGAGCCTAAACACTCTTTTGGTTTTTGCAACACAGATAGTTTATACCCATTTTTTTAATTTCATTCCCACTTAATTCCCAGTAAGGTAGGCAAATGAGACACACTGGAGACCAAAGTCCCATACAATCTAAGTGACGGTGTAAAACATCTCAATCTTGAGGGACATGCTGAGCAAAATTCTGATGAAAGATAATCTTATGGATATTCAGAATTTAAAAGGTACAGCAAAGGCAGAATCCCTAATCCCTGACTTAAAGATTTCAGTGCAGTTGTACATTGAAAGAGGCTTGTGCTTGACAGGAAAGACTAGACAGGGTTATCTCTCTCCCGCTCATTGCTTTTCCTCTCTCTGCCTCATTTACATGTAAATAAATGAATTTTGCGCACATACTGAATGCCACATGAATTATAATTTCACCTTTTTACTTGTGATTTCACACAAGTCTTACTGAATTTCTTTTTTCTGATTAAAACATTCATCAGCACTTGTGTTACCTATAAACTTGAACAACAGACTTACACACAATAACTGACATTATTTCAGGTCACAATGAGTCTTGGCAATATGATCACATTAGTTCAGGTTCCAGAACACACACACTCTCAGATCTCTTGTCTTTTCACAGAACTATTTTTCAACTTTGAGAGTATAAATAAAGTTACTTTTCAAAAGTTGAGTTGCATCAGTAAGTGCATCACTTTCCTACAGGCAAACTTTCCTGTAGGAAACTTTCCTGTTTCTTTATGCTAGCAAATGCTTGTTTTCCAAGAGGGAGTTCACTCCTCAGCACAAAGATTTCTGTTCTGTGTCAGCAGCACAGGAGCTAATTCTCCTGGGCTGTGGTTCTACAGTGTCAGTGGTGGAGCTAACAACCTATTGAAGCAGTTTTGTTTCATTAGCAAGGGAATTTCTCCCTGGTGGACCATTTCAATACAAACAACATTTCATTACCAAGTCCCCATGTAGAAGTTCAACCCAAGTGCTAAGGTAGTTACCACCTTACCGAGACTGATCCTTCTTGGCAATGAATTGATTAACCTCCCTTGAGATTTTATTTCTACAGTTACAGAGTAAAGGTCCTCTTGAAGCTGTTTCATGTGCTGAATGCTCCCATACAGCGCTGCACGCGCACAGTGAGCTCTCAAAGCAATACTTGAGCTTTGGCAAAGAGGACAGCCTCCCCTGTGTGCACTATCATTTCAATTCCAGCCGAGTTTCTTCTAAGATACAGCAGTCCATTTTGGCAGTGGTATAGCTTCATCCCTACAGGGGGGCATTTAGCGATCCAATTTTTTTCATAGGATGTCAGCAACATAAGAAAATTTAAAAATTAACCTTTTGCATAATGAAAAGGGAGAAATGCCAAAACAGTGGGGATAGCAATCAATGGATTCTTTCTCAAAAAAAAAAAAAAAAAGGAAAAAAGAAAAGGAAAAAAAAGGAAAAGATTCTGCAATAAAGTGATTTAACAATCACTGAAAAAATTAATTTCACAGTGTGGTGATTTGTGGGCTAAGAGTTAAATTCCAAAATGAGGTAGTGTACTTCCCAGCACTGCAGATCACTGCATAACTCCTGCCAGTGAAGGAACAAACTCTTCCACGTCTGGCAGTTGCAGCATGAATTCCCCTGCCTCCTGCCACTACAGCCAATATGATCACAGCAGCATGCATTACTCCTATGTCCAGAAAAAAATATGGTTTTTTGCTTGGAAGTGCTGATGCCTGTAAAAGTACATTAGTCATCATGCCTGCTCAGGGAAACTGGTTCTGAGAATTCTTGATTCCTGCACATTTATTGCTTCACTTAAAAATCTCTTGTGGACCTACTTCACATTCCTTACTAGTACCCAGGAGAAGATGAGTGAAAGAATGAAAGAAGATAGGGCTTTTAGCTTTTCTGAGTATTTTCATACATTTTCAGTCCGATAATTTTAACTGTCCTACACTTTTCCAGTATTTAAAAGGATGTACACTCTTTTTTGTCTTGTCAGCAAATGAGTTATTATTTTCTTCCTTCCTCATAGGGAAACACATGCAAAACAAACAAATATCCAACATTTTCAGACATTACAGCATAGACTCGAAATATATTGATACTCTAGTATAAGCTTATGGATTTCAACTCCAGGGAGATCACTGTGGGATCTTTTCTTTTTGCATAACACAGACTGAAAGACTTCTTTAAAATAAATGTTTCAAATTCATAGGCTGCACCCATTTTTATTTTCTGGATTCCATTCTGGGCTCAGATTTCTAAAAGTTAGGCACAGCAAACGCTCAAATTTAAGATTCCAACTGGAGCTAGCTTTCCCTCTTCATGTGTTAAAATGAGGTCTTATTTAGAAACCTCGTGCTCAAGGTTAACTTTTTGAATTGTCACCTCTAATTTTTAGACATTTCCAGAATGTTACAGTATTTGCAGGATGATGTCATTCAAGGTGAAGCCTCAGTGATAGCAGTTTTCTCTTTCTATGTAAAATATACTTAAGGATCTTGTCATTTTGTTCTCTAGTATGATGTGAGGTTAGCAGTAGGCACTAATACTTAATTTTATGTTTTAAACATTCAAACACAATTCAATAAACGTTCAGATAACCCTTCCTGAGATATCAGTAATGCTGACACAGAACACTCTATTTAGATAGTGTTTTCCCCTCTTTTTGTCCACTTGTGCCTTTCTAAGCAGATTATAGCCAGTTTTCAACATTCCAGTCATGTGAATCACATCACTAGCTTATAGTAATATGCAGCACTGTTGAATTTATGCTCATAAATAACAATTCCAACACTTTTTGTTTATTAGCTATGCTCCCTGTGCATAGTCAATTAAAGCATCTCTTCTGTTGATGCCTACTGGAGATTCCATTTTGTTCTCAACACTTTAATTTTTATCTCCTTTTCACCTTTCTTTTTGATGTTAGCTTAACATCCTCAGATACAGCCAACATGCCTTCTAGAATACTGATTCTTTTTCTACTGAATTTTAACCAGACAGTTTTCAGAGAAAGCAACCCCTTCTTCACAAAACCTAAGCTAATGGTTCAGTTATCAGAGTGCTCTGTATTGCTTATAGGTTTCCAAGACCAAAGTTCCCTGAAGAGGTAATCAGTGCAGTATTTGAATTATGTTGTTTGGCTTGGCTTGATGAATCCTAGATGAGGGTGACGGCAGAAATGCCTTAAGTTAGCACTGGGGTGAGCTTTTAAAAGATTGCGATGATACAATGATTAATTACTTTTTCTCAGATATCCAATAGTCTGTAAAAATTTATCTTGGGACTTCAGCATCTCCTGCTTGCTTCAAATTGAGATATGGGCTTATTTTTTAGAAAAGGGTGAATAAAATAACATTTTACATTTTTTTGTTTCATGCAAATTGTTAGTAGCAAGGCAGTAAAGCCTCAATAACACTGTATGATTTAGACACATAGCAGTTTGCTTCCCTGCCGATGTAAAGCCAAGGCATGCATTTTTTTTCACAGCTGTGTATGCTAATGGAGGGAATGAGCACTGTTCAGTCCAGCAGCTGCATCCTGTAAGGTGTGGACATTCCGCCGCTGCATGCCAGCTCTCTAATCATAGGAAAGAAATACATTTAAAGCTCAGTTGTAAGGCCTGCTCCTAGACTTGGCCTTTCCTTTATGTCACTCAAGCCAAATAAAGCTGGAACAGCAGAAAAAGAGTTAATTGCATTCAGTTTGCTAGCTACGTGCTAGTAGTAAAACAGTGAGCACCTTCCTCTGAGAAAAGCAAGTCCTTTGCCTTACTGTAGTGATAAAATTATTCATAAAAGCACAAATAATTTCTTGTCCTAGAAGGGCTCTGGCTTAGCCATGCATTAAAGAGGTGTTTTACCCTGTATAATATAGGCATAGCAATGACAGTGCACTACGGTAGCAGTCATAAAGTCACGCTGTCCCTCTCTCTGAACTCATTTATTATGTGTGTAGATGCTATACTACTGAGGGTTTAAAGCCAGTTCTTAGAGAGGATGTCAAATGCATACACAGAGTAACCAGAGAATAAGTAAGACCTTGTCCAGTGATGCAGTACTAACAATCAAGAAAAAAAACATTTCCTATTTTGATGATGATCCCAAGTCCCAAGGTGTTCTTCATGCAACAAAACCTCAAAGGCATTTTGGGCCCTACCACCATCACCAATGATGCAGCAATGATTGCTATGCAGCATGAGAGTCTACTTCCAGTAGCAACTGGTAATATCTAATATGGATTTTAGTGCTCTCGAGCCAACAGTAAGCCCTGTTGCTGTCATTAGGGGAAAGAGTGAAGAAACACAAACATGCAGTATAGGCTCATACAATTACAAAAATCAATAATATTTTCAAAATGTTGTGATGATACATTTCACAGCATAAAAAATGAAATTGCTCCTTCAAAAGCATGCCTGTCATCTTTTTGACCACAACAGCAGGTCAAATTGCTTCCAATGCCTGGATGATGTGCTGGATATTAGTTGTCTGGAGGCGGGCTTTTAACTGAAGTGTTGCTAGTCCATCTATCCTATTAATTTTTTGCTGGCTGAGATCTGAGCATCCCCATCTCTCTCAGAAATCATTCTAAATTTATCTTCAGATGAGGAAAGAGAGATCAGTTCTCAAGTCTGACATGGAAAGCTATGACTAATCTAATATTCATTGTTATTTTGATAAATGTATGGTTGGTAATTGATAAAATATCAGCTAAACCAGAGTTTATGATCTCAGCAGAGTGAGAGATAAATGGTGCAGCCTTTGCTACATCACTGCGATGATGTGGATGGAGTTAAAAAAATAGTACTTCCACAGTATGTTGTGTGCATGCTTTGTACCAACTCAGTTAGAAAGACACATAAGTAACTGTGATGGTCAGCAGATGATTCTAACACAGCAGGGAAATACTGGTAATGATAATGGTAGACAGGAATCAGTAAGAGAAAAGATATTCTCAAACCAGTTTAAAAACTCCAGTGTTTAAAACCATTTTGGAAAGGAGTGAGTGTGACAAAGTCCATAGGAAACAAATGACTTTTCATAGTGTTTCTCAGTGGCAAAGCACTACATACTCTTCAAAATTTATATAAATAATAATTATGAGTAATGTATGGTACTTTGTTGTCAATAAAGTAAGCAAAAAGCAATACAGCCTAAAACCAATTAAATAGTATTAAAGTTCTGGGAACTGAGAAAAGCAAGTTGGTTTAGGCTCTGTGTCATCAACGGAGTTTCTCAGCTTCAGCAGTGGAAAGGATGCAAGCACTCACTATAGTTATAAAAAGTGTAAAGCTTGAGTAGAAGGAGAGCTAGATGGTTTTTAAGGAAAAAGAAAAACAAACCCTAAACCCAGAAAGCACCTGTTTGACTAGATTTTATGTGCCTATACACTGCCTTCTGCTCACTCTGTTCAGTGTACATTTACGTTACAGTTGGAGTTTATCCTACTAATCACTCATCAGTTCCCCTTATGGTAATGTAAAGGGGAAAAAGTTCATGCATGTTTTTACTTACATCTTTAGGTACAGCGTGCTTAGAAGAACATTTGCCGTCTTTGATCAAGGGAAGGCATTGGCCCATTTCTGTCTGGTCGCAGTGCTGAGGGAGTTCAGCATGAACCTAGCCCTGAAAGCAAGCCCTGTGAAAGGAGAGACTGGCAAGGCTCAGAGGAGCCTGCTGTTGGTCGAAGTTGTACATGGCTGCAGGCTAAACGGTGTTGCAAATTTGGCTTATAGTGGCTGTAAGTTGGTTCCAGAGGACGGTACATTTGGATTTGGTTTCTCTGTAGAGCCCACCAGGTTCTCACTGTGGGGGGAAAGCAGTGGGGTAAGACCTGAAGGCAGACGGTGTGGCACAGATGGAGGGTTGCTGCTAAGGGGGAATGTTTAACCTGTGTGGTAGCAGGTCCAGCTCAGCAGCTGAAACCTTCCTATGGAGGAGTTAGAACACGTTTTGGCTTCTGTACCGACCTGGAATAGCAAAGGGCAGCCACAAGCCAGGGTGGGCTCCAGGGCTGGGGCTGAGAGGCATGGAAGTGTTGGGCCTGACACACCGGGCCTGGATGAAGGTGCACCTTCACGCAGCCTCCGAAGCCACCCTGCCTTGAAAATAAGCAAGTAAGCAGTAAATGACCTCCCCCAGCCCCTCCACGGGGGACAGGGAGGAAGAGGTGACTCCCTCTGTCAGCACCCACAGAAGGAAGGAGGCAAAGAGATGCCCTTCCCTCAAAGGCTTCAGCTGGTTTAAGGATCTCACCGATCAGGTGAGCCAAGCCCACTGTAAAAACCGGTTTTTTTCCGCCCCATCCATAACCTTTCCTTTCAT
>NW_010539052.1:0-231 GCF_000687285.1 Phaethon lepturus
CACACCCAGCACGCCCCACCATCCTTCCCCTCCTGCCAGCACGGAGCGTAACGCTTCCCATAGTGTTAAACGGCTAATAATAATAATAATAATAATCTTTTATAGCTGCGCGGAAATCAACTGATCACGCCGTTTGCTCTGGCGATGCCATCAACCTGCCGTGCCCACCTGCAGCCACCTCCGAGGCACCCGGTGGGAAATGAAGAGGTGCGCTCCTGCCGGCCGGGCCGT
>NW_010539052.1:374-1333 GCF_000687285.1 Phaethon lepturus
GAAATGAAGAGCTGCGCTCCTGCGGGCCGGACCGTACGATGCGCGAAGGGCTCGTGACAACGGGCCCTAATGTTAAACCATCAGCTGCTAATGTCGTATTTGTCTGGCCGGATAGGATTGCAGCGCAGGATGAAGCACGAGGGTTGTGTTGTTGTCCCAGGTTGGTCACGACTGCTCAAGAGCACAAGCCATCACCAAGCCGTGCTCCGCATCCACCGGCTACCAGGTGCCAGCCTTGCCGCACATTGCTTGGATTTCACGGAGAGCTTGAAAGCACCCCAAACCCACCAGCATCCACGGCAGCCCTCCGCAGACGGAGGCGAATGCTTCAGCCGTAGAGGCAAAGTGTGAGCCCAGCATCATCTCGGATGAGCTCACCGGGGAGCAGAAGCAGCTCCAAGGAGCCTCTCTTAGGGTACCCACACAGGGCAAGGGTGCTGTGCCAAAGCCCCTGAGGTCCCGACCAGGGAGAGACTTCATTCACCTCCAAGACATCAGAGAGGCAAGCACCAAACAAAGCTCGTCTGTTTTTTCTCCGGTTACGTTGTGATCGAAAGGAAGATCGTACCTCTCTCCTGCAAACAGTGCCCGGCTGAGCAGCGGCGCGAGGCACGGCGCGCTGCCCCGCTCAGCGAGGCGACAGCTCCTGCGGGACCTCGGCACAGCACCTGCCCACCAAAGGCTCCTGGGGGATCCGGCGTCTGGAGTTCATGGCGTGCAAGGCAGATCGGGGAGAGGCTTCCTGCAGTTTGCTCACCGGCTCTTGCAGCCGTGCACGCCAGAGTCGCACCGTATGGATTTCTCAGCAGCTGGAGCTGTTCAACGAAACCCCACGCAGCAACGCTGCGCATCACCCTCCAGGAGCCTTACGGGGCAACTCCCACAGACCCGGCGTGGAAACCTTCCCCTGCCCCCTCCTGGGGGTTGAGAGGACGCAAAACGGTGCGGGGCACCTCTCC
>NW_010539053.1:0-17868 GCF_000687285.1 Phaethon lepturus
GGGCGGCCACGCAGGGGGACCTCGGCAGGCTGGAGAAACAGCCTGAAAGGAGCAGGCAAGGGCAAAATCCTGCACCTGGGAGAACATAACCCCATGCAACAATAAAGGCTGAGGGACAGCTGATTAAAAAAAAGGCAGAAAAGGAATTGTGGGTCCTGGTAGCCCTCCCCTGATGCACCTGGTTCAAAGACCTCCTCACCAGAGTAGCGAACCTGCAGGTAGAGACCCTCTTTTACTGCTTTGTCAGGTGGGTCTTACCTGGGCCTGTCAGGCCTCTTCCCTCCCCAGACCCCTGCTGTGACACCAGAAGAAGCCAGGAGCCCTGAGCCTTTCCCCTTCACCAGAAGAAGCCAGGAGACCACCCCATGCCTTTCTCCCTTGCCACCAGAACTCTGGAGTCCTTCTGGATATGCGTAAGCCTGCCCGCTGCCCCCGGCAGTATCACTAGTGCCTGGGGGGATGAGTAGTACAAGGTAATAGCCCCAGGGCAAGATGAGCCTATGCAGCCTCTCCACAGCATCCTGACTCTGACCTCCTGGCAAGAAACAAAGCTCCTGAGGTACCAAGTCGGGTTGGCAGACGGTGCCTGTATCCTGCACGGGGCAGTCTCCAGTCATTGCCCCTTTCCTCCTCCTCTTGGTGTGGTACTTCGCTCATGCTCAGCTGACTCCAATGCCTCCCCTGATCTCGTTTCTCCTTGCCCGTTTGTTCCCAGGCAGTTGCAGATCTGTGTGTGGAGATTAGCTATGAGACCTGAGATCTACCAGGAGCACAACAGGAAGGCAAGATACGGATTTTAAGATGCTGTTAGCCTATTAATGGGATAACACTAATGGCTACTTCTGCAGGTCTGCTACTGTTCTTTAATGCAACTTAGGTTGTCACCAGATATATAGAAAAAATACCAGTAACATTTTGTTTGGGCCATTTCTGGAACTGTTGCACTGGCAAATCTGGAGTCTCATCGCTCACCTAGCTGAGCTCAGCTGATGACGGCAAAGATGGAAACCTTGCTATGGGTGGGCCTAGGTGAATGTAATGCTCTGGGAATAGAGGAGTCTTTCTGCAAAGGTAAGAGGGCATATGTACAGGGATTGAAGTAGGCTGAAAATAAGCACCTAAGTGGGTAACTCTAACTTACAGGCCAAAAGCAAGTCTTATCGTGCGGGAACTACCATGAGGTAGTGTTACCTGATCACTGTGTGCAGCCTAGATGTTCTAGCTACTTCTCAGATGAATGATTTTACCTTTGGTAACACTTCTATCAAAAGCTTTTGGAGCCTTGAGTCATGACTGCTCCAGAAAGAAAAGTTGCCAGCGCTATGAAAGATAAGCATGGAAATAAGCAATCCAATGCAAAATCATACTGTTCAAGGTTGGACTTTTATTTAAGGCAAAATATAATCACAGCTTTAATATTCATAATATGGATACACACAGAGTTTGTTCTGCCACTATGAAGCTTAGTATTATCACGGCTTTTAAAAAGCTATAAAATCTAGTTTCTATCATAATCTACAATACAAAACTAATACAGTAAACACATTCTGAAAGATCACAGTGTTAAAACATCAGAAGAGCAGGGGTCCTGCTTTTAAACGATAAGGTGCATTTCTAAGGAGTCAAATCAATCTTGATTCTGTAGGGCCTGTACCATATTATGGCTGTGAATAGCTTTTACACTGAGAAACCAGTCTAGGGTGTGGCATGTACTCAAGAAACAAACACTGTATGTTGGAATATATTGAATAATCAAGTGCCACCGACACAAACTAGACATGGAATAACACCCTTGGTTAGTAAAGCCATTTAAGTTCCTTGTACTTTTTATTGTTATTGGCATTCATGTATATTGCAGACATATTGAAGGAAAATGGGAATAAAACTGCTGTCAAATAGGGCCCTGCATATGCAAACACTTTCCTCTTACTATACTAACAAGACTTACTAATTCCACAGAACTCCTATGCAGAGGAAAGTCTGCAGGCTTGGGGCCCAGAATGATGCAGTTTTGCCCCTTATTTCACACCTGTGGAAGGATCTAAACTTGCGTGTCTGAAATCAAGTGGAGATTCACCACTGATATCAGCATGTGGCATATCAGGCCCTTAAAATGAGCACAGGAGGCCAAATCAGTGGTAAAATCAGACTGTTGTTAGAAGCAACCTTTTTTCTCTTGTGTGTGGTCACAGTAACGAAGACAGAAGCAGAGGTCATTTTCTGGTCAGCCAGCCTTCCTCTTCTGTATGAAGTAGAAATAGATGTTTCAGTAGGATTTGTTTTCTATTCACTATGGGATATAACTGATGTCAGGACTTCTACATAAAATTTTCTGGGAAGTAGGCATGTATAGTCATGCAGTGCTGCTGCTGAATATCACTGCATTATAAAGTATCTTGTATTCAAATATTGTTATACCACTAGGCAAAATGAGTTTTTAATTAATTTTCTGCCATTCTAGTTGGTATTGCTGTACTTGACCTAAATGCCTCCACCTTCTCCTTGAGTCATGCGATGAACAAAGTCAAAGGAGTCCCTTTTAAGTATTAAAACTAATTAACAGACTTATGTATTTTCAAGCAGACTGCTACTTATAAATTGACTTTCTTCAGAGCATGATGTAAAATTTTAACTACTCAGCATACAGGACCAACAATGACATCAGTCACAGTACGAATTAGGAGGTTTAAGAGCTCAAAGGCAGGTTGCAAAGTTGGTGCATGTTGGCTTTTTGGATCTTTTTTTTTAAACTGCCTAAGCATCGATAGTGCACAATACTTTTATTCCATTAAATGACAGGAGTAGGCAGGAGGTTCAGCTACAGGCAACTCCTCCATAGGCATCCTTTTTTGAGCATATGATGACTTTGCTGTAATGCCAATGAAGCGTTGTTCAAGGCAGCTAAAACCTGCACAAGTGCACACTGTACCATTACCTGTGCAATGAAGGAAACTGTGCTATTCTCTTGGAAAATGCCTATTCACATCCCTAAATTGCTGTATTGTTTCATGGGCCCTGAGCATTTTTGTTTTATGGCTTTGAAGTATGTTGTTCCCTCAGTAATGCTATTTTTGGTCATTTTGTTATTTCTTTTCAATTTAGCTTTCTGCTGCTTACTACTTAGTCCAGGACATAATTATACAAAGTGAAATGTCTTCTCAGAGCAACCTAGACTGTGGTGTTAGCCAGCAATTGCTCACCGGTGTAGTTCTTCACAGGAAGATTACTCTTTAAAATCTACAGGGCAATTCTTATTCCTTATATACTAATCTTCCTACAGATTGGAATATCCACTCATGGCAGTGAACATTCAAGGTATGTAGATTACCACACCTGAGATTTACTTGGCAGATCTCAGAGATACGCTCTGCCCATGGATCTTACAGGTACAAGTAGCAAGGATATAGTCTTAAAATGCATGTATATGCTAAAATAGGTCACTGTTTGCATAAAACATGCAATATGTTTGCAGATGCTGTAACTGTATATGCAGATAACAATTTTAGTACAAAAATTTGATTGCTTATGGAAGTTTCCATTTGCACATATTTCACCTGTATGTTTCTGAATACGACAGATACCTACATTTATTTTTTCCACAGTATTTTAAAAACTAATTAGTATTCTGATCATACTCTTTACATGTCCATGTAAGTATTATGACAGCATCAAAGTTGCATTACTTAATTTCACAGAGTGCTGAAAAGGGTGACCACTTTACTTGCATTCATTTGTGCCTATTTCCCAGAATCATTTAAATGTGTAATTTGGGATGTTTAGCCATTTCAATTGTTTTTGATTGTCTTAATAGAATTAAGATACTACAGAAGTGAACATGCTCCATAGAAAGTCTCTCTTTGTTTTATTTAATGATGTAAAACATCAGTGACAGTTGTGACACAGTATAATGATTTTTCCTTAGCAGGTGGGAAACGGCAGTGAGAAGAGACCATTTGGGAGTGTAAAATAAAGTAATGCAAGTAGGTGGAACACCCCTCTCAAGCAAAATTAATCGATCTTATTTTCAAGAACAAAAGACCTGGGCTGCTGCTTCAGTATTCTGAAGTTATTCATAGGCTGGGAAAGAAAGGCAGGGAAACTGAAGGAAAAAAAGGATGCAAATAAAGCAGACATTGAAAGCAGTGGCACAAAAAGAATATGTTATCATGTTGAGAAGTTGTGAGTAGCAGGAAGAAATTAAATAGATTTGTTAGAACTGTACTGTTGATGAAACTTATTGCATCTGGCTCTATGAATTCTGAGATCACTAAATCTGGACGTTATAGATCTAGTTTCCCTCAAAATTAGTCCATGACAGTAATCTATGGATGACCTACCGCAAGTCATGAATAGTATATAGCTCCTTAAACTGATTTGTAATCTACAGCTTTACTCACAAACAGCACCACACAAACACAGGTACATCACAAATAAGCACCAATACCCACACAATGCATCCTCTTTGCTTTAACAGCATAATCAGAAATACTAGTGTATCACTTAAATTCCTATTGCCTATACTTTAGAAACTAAACACAGACAAGAAACTAATGTGCAAACGTGACGCAGTAACTTGTGTTTTACACTTTGAAAGAGGCTTCTCAAGTTTCTGGTAACACAGTCTTTTGTCACAGCACCATGGCAGAATCTGTTCAGGAATACACCTTTTCAGTCCATTAGGGCCTGATGCGGGAGCAGGAGGAGACAGCATCCAGCTCAGAATGTCTAGCAAAGGTTGCATGATTGATTTCTTGAAGTGGTAGGGAGGGAACACAAAGGACCTTATTTTTGTATTACACTGAAAAATGCTGACAGTTCTGCTTGGGTTGCTTTCTTGTCAATGTTTTAAAAGCAACAAATGAAGACTGCAACAGCATGTATGTAACAGCATATATAGTACAAAGGAAAAAAAGCAAGACACACAAGAGGAGGAAAAAGATGAAAAAAACCTGCTTATTTAATGATGGGAATTTTCAGAAGAGCCCTGAGATATATTTACACTGTGTTCAGAAGCTGTGACTATAGCAGGTCTAGTAGCCACCTTAACCCAGCTAGGTCAGGTAAGAAAAGCCACGAAGTGCTAAGAAGGAGCTCAAACTGCCATGATGTTCAACTGTCTGATGAAACAGATGAGTATGCATGTTCCAAGACTGTACAAGATGTATCCCATGGGACTGGATGTTTATGTTACTGTTAGTGATCTTAACTGTCAGTAAACAAAGTTTGCGTGCTGCCCTTGCTGAAGTCAGTGCTGAAATAGCGTAATTTGCAGAGAGACTGTTTGGGACCTAGATTTTGAAAACTGGGTGGTTGCATGAGTTTCCTCATTGTTGAATGGGCTCTTACTCAGGTAACTCCTTTCTCACAGGATTAGTATCAAATGAAGCCAAGCACATGGCTTCATATATGGAGAAGGGTTGCAGAGACAGAAGATTGTTTTGCGAGTGCTGTTGAACACAACACAGAGCAGAGCAGAGTGTCCTCTGAATGTAAATCAGAAGGAATTAATTCTACAAAGAAACACTGAGAGAATGCCATCAGAAAACTGACAGAGTTCTTAACATATACTTCCTGCCATTTATGACTAATTATATTAAAAGATAAATGCGAACATGAGCATTAGAAGTTAAGCATAATAAAATGGAGTAATTTTATTTACACCTATTATGGTAAATTTTAATATATGTGGTGTATGTTACATATCAGCATTCATGACTTGGTTAGGATCTAAGTTACTGTATTGATTTATTGTGCTCTAGATTTATTGAGGTTTTGGCAAAGATTTTCTACTTTAAGCGTCTCCTGAGAAATAACTAACTGGAAACAATTAAATATTGTGTCCCAGTGATAATTAAAAAGTAGGCACTGGGGACAAAATTGAAAGGTTGTGATTACTATGCTGATATGCGTAGATTCTGTTAAGGCTTAAGTCTGGAGTTGTTTGGGTTTTTTTGACTGTGTGGTTATCAAAACACTAGACCTTTTTGTTTTATACTTGCATCTCAAATAAAATGATTGGCAATAAATGCAGGATTGCAACAGCTTGCGTCCAGATCATGGCAAAACCTATTTCTCTGTCTTACAGTAAGATAGAACCCATTTACAGTAGCTATCTAAATGCTGTGGCACAAACGTTACATGTTTTAGCTGAGTGACATCCCCTACAATAAAAACGGAGACTGAAAAGCTACTGACTACAGGGAAAAAGTGGGTAGGACAAGTTTTACCTTCTTTAAATATGTGTTTAAAAGGTTACAGTTATGAAATGTATTAGACAGCCACATTACATGAAGCAACTAAAGAATTCTAATGGACTTACGATCTTCACTGCTGACAATGGACTTTGATGTAACACAAACTTTTAATCATGGCTGGGTAGAGCACGTGCACGTCTCCATTGACTTTTTGATTCAGCTTCACATGTGAAATACATCCTCCTATGTGTATGCATCTCAGTGCTCAGAGTAACAAAGTAAGTGACATTAATGGCTTTCTTAGAAGACCTTTTATCCCACAAATAAACACGTGACAACTGTATATTGAATTTTAACATTTCCATTCACCAAAATATCCCTAAATTCTTGACAGACACAGAACTGCATTGCTTTATTCACCAATGAAATATGGTTACTTCTATGATTAAGTAATTAATTAGAGCTTCACAGTGCAAGGCAAAATAGCAGAAATCCTAATCTGCAGCTCATAATAATGCAAGCCATCTCATTAAAATAACAGTGGCAAGAATACGAATGGGATTACTACATTAAAATGCGGAAGGATTGCAAGACCTGGCTCCAACTTATAGCCTGATCAAGGCCCACTGAAATGAAATGGCAACTTTAATCCATTAGGCATTAAAAATAAAGAAATCGTAATCTCCTCCAGCTGAGAATGCAGGAAGAGAGACTGCATTGTTTGGCAGTGTATGTAGGTCAGTTTTTTTCACCCTAACTGCAATTTTTGACATACCGGTCTTCCCAATCTGTCTTTAAAGGTAATTGCATTACATTATTCGCATATAAATAAAAATAAATAAATACTAAATATATTTTAAATACAGATTATTTTTATAGTTTTTTTAGTACAAATCTATGTTAGCATTTTAACTTTCAAGTACCATATATATATTATATATATATAATATATGTAAAACAGCATATAATTGCAACCTTAAGTGCTAGTGCAACTAGTGTTGAGCAATCCATTTATTTCTATAGCTACAAATCATTTGGGCATATACATTATTTTGTTAACCAGGAAAAGAAGCAATTTTGAGGTTTTCTTAAGATCAGTATGCCATCCAAGGTTTGCATTCAGTTTATAGGGCCTGTAGTGAATAATTCATCAAGGAAAATAGATTTTCCATTCTCTGAAATTTGTATGCTATTGTTCAGAAATGCTGCTATAAGTAATTAATCTTTAAAGGAAGCTTTTGTATCACTGAACAGTACTTATCTAGCAATGCTGTACCATGAAGAAAGCATCTGCCTGCTGTATCTTTGCTACAGAGCTTTTCAGTCCAAGTCTACTCCATGGCTCCACTCGTCCTCTCTGTGACAGGGAAAGTATTGACAAGAAGCGACACGGTTACAGTAAATCAGTAAGGAGACCAGCTCCTTGCCACAGACTGAGCTCTGAAAGGGAGGGTCAAATTCACTTCACATTTATGCACAGGAAACCCCACTAGCTGAAATGAACCAGTGAAACTGCAGGCTGAATATATAGCTATCTACATAACTATCATTATAGGCATATGAAGATGAAAGAGCCCCAAGATACAGATCTCTCTCTTTATTTCTAATACACGTTACTAGAATTAGTAGATGTGGTTTAGGTAAAAAAATCCCAGATTTTGCCTTTGTGCAGTGCAGTGACATGCCTATGACACCCTCCCCGGTAAGTGCATCGCTGCATGAAGACTTGTTTTTTTAGGTCTCTCTTTAAAACCTACTGGATGCATCACTGTTTCTTCTTTGCATGTCCCTGTAATTCTAGCTTGCCTTTTTTTTTCTCCTGTGTAACCACCAAATTAAAAGTTTGATAATGCCCCATTCTCTCACTTGAATAATAAGATTCTCATTACAGCTAAATATCTACCACATCAGATTCAATCACTTCCCCCATATTTTTTTTTTTAATTGACCCCTTTTTTTTTTTTCCCCAACCACACACTTCCCTCCCAAAGCCCCAGTGTATTTTCTTTTTCACCTGACTCCCAGCTATGTTAAGGCTAGCGTTAGTGGTACCACTGGCTTGTATTGTAAATAGCCTCTCTTGACAAATAGGTGAAACCGCAGGTGCCCTCTCCCACTGCCACCAGGATGCGGCCCTGGAGAATGTTACTCTCTAGACAAAGACACTGAAGAGAGGAAACTCAGCTTGGTTGGGTTGCAGCAAGTCAGTCAGGAAACACACAGTTCCCGAGAAGCCTTCATACAGACTATATATACTTTCTAATGCCCGGGAACCAGCCTTAAATTCTTCTGTAAATAAGAACTCTGCAAACCTAAGAAACAGGAGAAAAAAGAGGAGAGAGTTTGTTATTATTTGGTGTCCCTGTATGTCTACTTACTTCTTGTTTGAAAGCATCATTTTAATAACATTCAATGATTAAAAAAAGTAGAATGTTGATTTTTAACCTTATGTGGAATTTTACTCTCTCCGATTTCCACAATAAACTGAGGTCCATGAGATCTAGAAAAGCCAAACCTTTGCGATCTGTACATGTGTTATGCTTCTTTGAGAGCTATAAACTTCTGATATCTATGAGACATATTATTAAACAAATACTTTTTAATAAATTTTATCTTGGTTGTTATTCCAGCAGGATGCAAGCAATGTTTTGTATCAATGCAACAAATTCTGTAGTGCTAAAATAACTACACAAATAAAATGTTTTCACTTCAAAGCAAATGGCTGAAAATAAGTCACCCTAACTACTATACCACTTCCCCTCATTATTCTATGCTATAAGGATACAACAGTAACAAACATTGAATATTATCTTTTAAAATGTGTATAGTAAATTACAGAAATAAAATTAAAGATAATTGCAGCACTGTGACAGAATTTTCAGTGGGATATACTTGCTTGCATCAGGACAAAATGGAATTAATCCCACTAGCTAAGCCGAATAGCACAATGTCAAACTGGCTAAAGCTGGGAATGATAAATTAAAAAATTGTAAAATAACGGCAAAGCAGGTCCCATACTTATTTTCCATGTTTAGTAGTAAGGGGTAGCGTTAAATGCTCTGAAAATCAGAACAAATCAATATAACAAACAGCATTCCATTTTACTCTGCTCCTAGACTTGGGTGCGGAACTTGGCTGTTCGGACCTCATGTTGGGGTAAGACCTGGATGCGCCCCGTTCTCCCCCAGCCAGCCCGGTTCCCTCCGAAGGAGTGCGGGCTCGTGGGCGGGGAGGGAGGGAAGGAGCCCAGGACAACCCGACGCTTCTCCCACAGCCTGGAAGCAGGACCGCAAGGCTCCCCGCAGAGTACGCCTGCCCCACAACTCAGGCAGAGCTGCACCCGGGGCTTAAACCCTCAGGTTGCATCAGAGGGTGGTGATCACAGAACCTGAGCAGCTCTATAAATGTTCTTGAAACTTTCCGCTATTATCCAGAAAGGTAGGACTGCTAACCTTTGTGCCCTGTAAATGTATTTTGAGTTTCCAGTGAGCCTATACAGCAGCAGGAACACATAAGCACTACCAGCCACTCCATGGCATATTCCAGGTCCCTTCTTCAGCAGGCCTTTCTGCCAAGTTAGCTCTCCACAGCGGATACAAGTGTCCAGATACTGAGGCTTCTTGGAAACCAGGTAAGCTTTGGCAAACAGATATGCAATGCCTAGGAAAATAGCAATGAGATTGTCTTTTGTAATAAGTAGGCCAAGGGTTTCGTAGAACACATAAGAAAATAAAGATTAATACACTAAAAAACTGCAGTCTCATGCTCTACACATGTCAACGTTACCTATACATATGCTACATATGGAGGAGAGAGTATCTGGTCTGCCAAAAAGCAGACGGTAAGATGTTCTTACCCACTCCCTGTGACAACACCACTTCCAATCTTTTCAACGCATTATTGAATTTCAGGGTTTACTCTAACATTCCGAGTCTTTCATCAATTTCGAACAGTAGTCACATTTTTGCCTTGAAAACAGTAAACGCTTAGCACTGTCTTCTATTGGTTTCAGACTCCCATTCACCTCACCTATTTATACTGACAGAAACACAAGAACGGGTAAGATAATGTCTTACACTGGCAAGAGATACAATTTTGTATTGAATGAGAAAAAGAAGCTTGCTTTTTTTTTTTTCAGTGGGGGCCATGCTGCTTTATTCCAGTTATGAACAGTTATGCATACTAACTTCTGTTAAAAAAGTCACTTGGCTTCTTTTTAGAGGGGATTCAAATAAATTAATCATAAACTTCAACAGAGCACTGCACAACTCAGTTCATGGTAACCTCAAATGAATGCATATGACACATAACCAAATCAAGTGCCTAAAGAAATTTTTAGAATAGCTCACTTGTGGTCTGAATATTGAAATACTAAAGTATTTCAGTATTGAAGTACACTGAAGTATCTGAAAAGCGTTCTTGTAAACTACATGTGCATTATTACCCAAGAACAGCGATGGGATATGGGATTTTCTGGGGAAGAACAATAGCAATTAATGAATTTACATGTCTCTAAATGTCTCCTAAAGTAACTTCTTTATGCGTTTTGGGATCATGTCACTTTGGTTGAGTCTCACTGCATGTCTCCACTGAGAGTTAAACCCAAGTCAAAAGCAGCTCTCAAGATACTGAAACAAAGAGGGCATCTTCCCTGCAGGTTTCATCACTAGACCAGCCATGCTGTAGAAGTAATTTTTGCCTCTTAAAAATAAAAAAGGTTAGTAAGCAAAAGCTATTTTTGCTTCATTATAGTATGAGAGCAAGAAGCTTGTTCCTTAATGATACCAACAAAAACATAATGCATCATCAGAAAGCATATTTAAGGGATGTTAATTATAATGTACTCTCTGTAATTTCAACAGAATACCTTTAAAAGCAATGCCTCAATGCTCATGGACATTCTTTAATAAAAGTAAGTTTCTCTGTAACATTCTAGCTTCATGCCACCAAGCCAATATGACTAGTTAGCAATAAAATTATGCCTGAGGGTAAAAAGGCAATTTCAATATGCAGCATTACTTGCCAAAATTGCTAATCTACAGGATTAGATTCTGAATTGACAGACATCAGCCTTACCTCATGAACCCAAACTAAGGATTTATTCTCTTCTTCTCCAAAAAGCAGTTTTATATGGGTGACTTTCAGAAAAATGTCCCTTGCTAGTACAAACTCCCCTTCACATGAAGATACTTTAGTCAAATTTATGCATTATCCATGTAATAAGTGCAGCTTAAACTCTGATTCTTACGAGGCGGGGAAAAAGCTATTCTGAAGGACTTCCCAAAACTCACAGATGTGTCTGTATCTGTGTTCTTCTGCATTCTATTTCTCTGTCCAGCCATATGCTGTCTTTTGACTCAGCTGTACCATTCTTTGAGGTCTTGTTATGAAAGGGACCGAGAGCAGAAAACATACAGTTCAGGATCACCAGAATTCTTTCAGCTGTGATCACCCATGCTTTTAAGGCAGAAAATATGCCTATCCTTCCAGCTGCTTCAGCAATAAATAAAACACTCTTAACTGGAAAAAAAAAGCCTAGTTTGCTTGCATTTCATAAAACATCAAAATCAGTCAAATTTAACCTGAGATTTTATTCTACATGGAATCATCTAACGTGGAAAAACAATGGGATCAGCATCTGATCATAGCATCAATGGAAAAAGAACCTGGAGCTCCATGACACCAGTGTACAAGCTCATTCTCCCGCTCGATTGTCTCTCCCAGCTCAGGAGGCCAGTTGCTGTTCTGTTCTTGGTCCATAAGAAAATCAACGCTCTGCCACACAAGTTCCTGATCTGCTGGCTGCAGATACTCATAATAGGAAAGCAGCATCTGAAGGATTGATGAAAGCCCATGTGCTGCACCTGTGAAGAACAGAAACAGTCAAATCAGAGGGTAGGTTTAGGTCCTATTTCCATCTCATGACAACTTTCCCTTGGGACCGATTTCCTTGTCAAGTGCTCTTTCATCTTCTTTATGGATAGTGCTTGGAATAGCAGCTTTCTAGGTGCATGACACTATGATTTGTTACTCCTTCTGTCATTTCCAGTTCCCTTAGCTATGCAAAAATACATATGAATTTTTTCTGCTCTCACTCTGATATGACTGAAACTCAGTGTGAAGTTAAATTGAACCTAAATTGAATACTGTTTCAAGACATTATTATTCTTGACACACTACTGCATCTGGGCCATTATTGTGAAGTCTTCGTTGAACCCAAACTGAAACTGGACCATAAATGGATATTCCCAGTTACTGACTGACAGTGTCAGTCAGATAAAACCTGAATTTCAGTGCAAGAATTATCTGTACCTGCCAGGGTCTGTGGAACAGTACCACTCAGTGACCTCCCGCTCCGCTCCCCTGCCAGAGAACTCACTAACATATGCAAACCAAACTCACACTTTCTGCAGTGTGATACTGTGCCTTGAGAACTCCACTAAGGACCTGCTCGACGACCTTTCACCACTGCTTCAGATGAGCTCCAGCTAAGCTGCCTGTGACGGGCAGGAGCTGACCGTACACTTGAGTTGCACTGCTATGGCCAAAAAATGCTTTGCGAGTCCCTGCGTGGCAACAGCGGCTAACAAATAAGATCCCCTGACAGTTCGCTCTGGTATCCACACAAGCATGGGTACCAGACCTCTCGCTGCCTCCGCTGGGCAAGGGCAGATTTACCAGGGCAGAATGGAGAAGAGGGAATGCAGCTGCTTCCTGCTGCTCCCCTGACGCAGCACAAGCACCTCTTGCGTTCCCCAGCACTAGGCAGCATCAGTCCTTCCCTCCAGCTCCCCAGTCCCACTTAGCAGTTTTTTCAGGTTGCATGGTCCCAACTCATTCAGGAGAAATCCCACACTGCACGTTTTCAGTATTTTATTTCTGAAGCGTCTACTGGCTCAGCATCTACACACAGCATCACTCTCAAAGTAGGTGGTGTGTTACTCACCAAGATACTCTGTTCCATAGTATGAATACATGAGTGGGAACGGTTTCCTCTTCTTCACCGCATACTGCTTTCCTGATTCTAGTATGGCCAGGCAAATTGATTTTATTTGTGCTGGGGTCAGCACCTAAACAGAAACATCAAAACAAACATCAAGTCTATTACAATAATTTTCTTTTTTAGACATTTTTCAGAAATCAGCTTTTTGCTGGTGCACAAGACAAAGTACTGCCTTTAATCTTATGAGCATGCCCTAATGTTCATCCTTATTAAGAGTTCCTTACACAAAACGTTAATTTTACATAATGTTTTTCAAAAACAGTTTCATCCTGTCTCAGGAAAGTGATTGTCAAATCTTTAGCTGCACCGATGAGGTGAAAAAAGGCTAAGAGCTCCTGCCTTTCATTCCCAAATATCACAGAATCATAGAATAGTTTGGGTTGGAAGAGACCTTAAAATGTCATCTAGTCCAACCCCCTGCAATGAGCAGGGACATCTTCAACTAGATCAGGTTGCTCAGAGCCCCGTCCAGCCTGACCTTGAATGTTGCCAGGGATGGGGCATCTACCACCTCTCTGGGCAACCTGTTCCATCAGTCTGATGGAAGCTGACAACAAGCACCAGGCACGCTGTGGAACAACAGCCTCCAGATGGGAGGAAGAGACATTAGAAGAAAGTAAAACAGACGTATAGAAGAAGTAAATGTTACAGGCTTTACTGGGACGTAACTGAGCTAGACAGATTTTTCTCAGACAATATAAAAAAGAGGAAGCAAGGAAGAGGTTACTAAATTTTATTGAAAATCAATACTACATATGTGGGTTCAGAAACATCTTAGTAAAGGAATCAGGTCTTCTTCCTTCAAGAAAATGCTAAAAAAAAAGGAAGTGCAAGACAGGTCTCTATGCAGAGACACTAGCTATGTTTATGAAACTTTATCATCATGAACAGGTCAACACTGCCTTTAATGCAATCCTAAGAAATGACTAATGCCTTACTCTTAGTGGTGTCAAAAGCAAGTAAGATTGTAAAATAATATATTTCACTGGACATGAATTTTTCCAAGTTACTGACCTAAAGCATTCAGTGACGAATCACTTTTACAGGTTTTAACTATAGCTCTAATGATATGCAATTCACTGCAATCATCAGCAATTTCCTCTGTATTAGCCACATCTGTACATTACTGACCAAAACCTAAGTGACTAAAATAATTTAAAATTAATTTATAAATTAGTTAATTAATTAATTTATAATTTAAAATAATTTTTTGAAGTAGTGTTTTGACTTTAGGGGAAAGCCTGTATGGCAGTTGTACTAAGAAAAAAAAAGGCAAAATGAAGCAGAAAAAAGAAAAAGGCTGTAGAAATAGCTTTGACAAGATAAACAGTAATCCTAAAACTAACTGAAATATCAAGATAATGTCTTTAAAATGTTTCTGAACACATTTGGTTTTGCTATAACTTGTATTATCATGGGATTTACAATTACTTCTTCAAGTTTAAAAAGTACTGCTAGCATTAAGTATGGAGGCAACATCTGTTATCAACTATATTCTCTCATTTGACATGTAAAAGATGCTACAGATAATTAACATCACTTAGAACCTGACTGAAAACAAACAGCTATCTTACCTTGTTCCCTGATAACAAGGCGTTTTATTACAGCTTTTCCAAATGACTATGATATTTGTGCAACCCGGAGAGCAACCTACTTCTGATCTTGACTAGTGTTCTATAATGTTACTGCAGCCGAAGTAAATAAGCTGTTAACATCTGGAGACTTCACTCATTTCCAGTCATTTTTAAATGAATTGTTTTAGCTTCACTGAATTTAAAGAAACGGTTTAAATCCTAAGCAAACAAGGAGATTAGAGACACGGTGAGACACACCGCATTCTCTCCAGAGCTCTTTTTACTGTCTCAGTTTGGGACCCAGTCTTCCAAATCCTATACTTTGTAAAACGATTAGTAAGGTAACCCTTTAAAAATAAATGTGAAGGAGAACATCTCCTAGTTGTGATTCTGGAAGGTAAAGGCACACTGATTAGAAAAATCATAATCAGTTCATTTTCTGTATGTAATGGTTTCTTTACTTAATAAATCAACTGGTTTTCAATACAAACCATGTTTTTGCTAAGCTTATTTTTATGTTCAGTGCATTTAATTTTTAAATTGAATTAATGACTATTTTAAAATGCTGATTGTGTATTTTAAATTGATTTAAACTTCTACCCAAATCCAGCCTTGCATAATGCTGCATAAGGAAGTATCAGCTAGCAAGAAATGCACTGTTCACCACTTTTTAATATAAAGTGTAAAAAGTCAAACACTTAAGCACTATGATTACTTAAGTGTTTAGATAGCGTACCCTTTTGGCTGGCATAATGAACTATGCTAATGAATATCATCTCTTTTTCAGAACACAAAAAAAGCCCACATGTACAGCTAGATGAAAAATGATTATTTAAAATCATGATTAGAATGGATGATAGAAATCAACCCATCCTGACCCCCTTCCACAAAGGAAATGAAAAAGAAAACAACCTGTGTATCTTGAAAGCAACCTTCCCTCTGGCCACTTGGACTGACCTACCTATTTAAGACTACCTACTTAAGGCAGGTAGGAGATGTGTCCTAACTAATAGCTAAATAGAAAATTTTTGTGCTGACTCCAAATATCTCTTGGACTGTGCCTCAATCCACAGTCGTTGCAGGGCTGCTGCCTATCTTCCAAAACACTCAAATATGAAGGATTTGTATTCGATCCTTATTCTAGGAAACTGTTGGCTGGAACAGAGACCCTCACTTACCATCATTATTAGTGGCCTTCTGAAGGTTGAATGATCAGAGATCCCATTTAAGATCGCCATCAGCTTGCTACATTTTATTTCAACCAAATCTGTATTAAAACCTCCTCAGATTTCTTTCATCTTGCCAAGAAATAAAATCTGTGGCTTGTAATAAAACAGCTGTAATAAAACAACTAAAAACTTATGACCAAAACAACAATCATAGAATACATTAATCATAAACAGAGATGGTGTAGCCGTGGTTCTACAAAGTTCATTCTCATTTCAGAGTAGTCGCAATGCCTCCCTGCCCCTGGGAATTACTGAAGCAGTATGTTTAATTAGGGATGGCAAAGAAATAGACTGATCATCCCAAAGGCTTTGAAAGGATAAATTGCATACTGATATCACATCCTCTGGTGAAAGCTGTCAGATGCTTTGATGAAGAATAAAGCCAATATGAGAATATGCTACTCAGAAAAAAATTTCATGCTTGAGATAGCTGCATTTTTTGAGAAACTTCTTGAATGTCATTTAATATGCGCTAGCTAGCTACACTGTAGGTGAAAGTATTCTTTATCATGTCACTTAGCCAGAAGACTGCTGACACTAAGAGATATATTGCTGGTGGTTTAATATTTCAGCTAACCCTTTTTGTATTTTTAAAGATGCCACAACCTGTCCCATCATATTAGAAGTGTTCATTTTAGTCTCCTCACTAGACTGAAGTTTGGAATACATGCATTCCACTTTTCCCCTGCAATTTCCATTATCAGTTGGTCAGTGGAGTTCTTTATTTTCAGTTTTAAATCATTGCCCAGTGATGCTGTGTGCTGTTAAATCTGTTCCACTCACAGTGGTGACGGCTGCATTCCCACAAAGCTTTTACTTTAAGCACAACACTTAAGCAGCACTGTAATACTTAGTATTTGTACTGCTGTCTGTGCCTAGGAGCCCTACCTATAATTGAAAAAGCCACTGGGATTGTTTCTAAGGTCTCTCCATTTTTCTCTTGTGCCACTGCAGACAATATGCCTTCTTCCATTAAAGCACTCCACAAATTTGTGAATTATTTAAGGCAGGTACTTTATTCAGTAAATCCCTGTTAAAAGTCAGCAAGGAAGTGCTACGTCTACAGCAATCACAGAGCACTGTCCTTTTTTGTTGTTAGCAGTCTTTCTCAGTCTGAGATTGTTTAGTTTGAAGTAAATCATTTTACAACTCCTTTTAATCTACTAAGATTTCATTATATATTGGTTATGACAATGCTAGGCTCTAGATACATGTTTCAAAAAACTGTAGACAGAAACCTTGACCTTGAGGATTAGGCAGAAAGAGGCAGGACTAGCTCTTCTTTGCTTCTGATTACAGTAACATTTTCAGCACTTCATCATTCCTCTGAATGCTTGCTACAAGCCCCTTGGCTCATGAGTTGCCTTTTGAAAATCACTGCTACATAAAACTGCATACAGTGTTGAGTATATTTGACAACTGTAAGCTTTTAATACTTTTGAAAGATCTGCATTTACTTTCTTAGAGCTCTTTCCTGTATGTAAGTAACAGAAAGCATTACTGAATGCCAAGTATCTTTATCTTTTTATAGATGCATCATTACTTTTAGAAGGTAACAGCTACAGTTACATTATTGTGGAAAAAGCCTTCCTCTATGCATATAATTTTTTTTAATATGCATATAACACATCAAACCTTTCTCCATCACACTTCTAAAAAGCCATTTATATGAATTTGATCATACACTTTTTCTGATGCTGTAGAAAGTGTCAAAAATAAGCTGAAGAAAATGGATCAGTCTACAAATAACCTAACAGAAGCTTTGCTATTAGTTTCCTATGCTGGAAGCCCAGCAGAGGGAGCCTGTGAATTAGTTAACATACTCAAAAATGCTGTTAAAAGAAGACACACACGACTGTGTTCAGCAG
>NW_010539053.1:17899-29185 GCF_000687285.1 Phaethon lepturus
CTCAAGCAGGAAGATGCTGGAGCCAACTTGGCAATTTAATGATACCTTACTGCACTGCGTGATGTTTAAGTTCACTCCTTAAGCTTGATCTTTTTCTAACAAAGACAGGGGCTGGGATTGTTCAGGGACCTTTCCATGCAATGTCATGGCCCGTTTTTTTTTTCTTTCAGGTGATGATGCTAACACCTGAAGCTGTGGAAGAGTGGCAGGTAGAGAGGGGTCTGCCTCCCCTTAGTGTTATTCCAGTTTGATTGATGTACCTCTCCTGCAGCACAGTGGGAAGCCTGGCTCCAAGTGCACCGCTGTCAGCTTTCCTGATGAGCAGTGTCAAGTAAAGCCTTCTTTTAAAATAAAACTGTTTTAAAATATCCTGAAAACTTTGTTCAAGAAATTGGATTAGTTCCTGAAGTACCACTGATACTGTTGCTAATGCATTTGTTTCATGCTGTAACAGCACCATGAATAGTACTTTCCAGAGAGCATACTTTCCCAAATTTCTCATAGTAACACAACTACACAACAGTGTGTGTGGACTCAGCACAACTACTAATATGATTGTGTCAGTTCATTGAAAAATGGTACTTGACTGCAATCTTGAGTAAAACAGACCACTATAGATCCCACTAGTATTGCTGGTTTTTAACATGTAAATTTGGGGTTTTTTGAGGCTTGCTCTTTGCCTCAGCAGCGAGGAAACAGCAATGTCTGTCCTGTCCTGTTTTGTGGGTCACTAATCATGAGTCCAGTCAGAAACTGAAGACTGCATTTATTCTTGATGAATCAGATTACTGGTAGAGAAGACAATACAGCGCTTCTGTTATTGCTAACAGAGTACAAAATTTCCACAGGTCTCACTTGCCAGGACCGTGTAGCACTGAACCCGTCAAACCCTGCTGCTAAACCTGTCCTTGAGAAGGAGAAAATTTCAGACATGGCTGCAAATGTAGCGTTGCAGAGAAAGATGGAGCACAACTGTTACTGTAGCTTGGAGGCTGCCTGGGAACAGCTGGTGCTGCTACACAGTCAAATGCAGAGCATCTCTATTCGTCGCGTCTCAACTTAAAACACCAAAGGGTTTCAAGGAAAAATAGCAATTGGTCTTTCTTCAAGCTCCCCCTGCCCTGGGTTAGTGAACAGAGGGAAAACATGAGTTTCTCCAGTTACGTTCTGTTCCTCTTTCCTATCTATCTCCCCCCAGCCAGTTAATGACAGGCCCCAACAACTCTCATGCAGACCGCCACCAGGGTCTGGTTGGATACAGCTACCTAGTTCTAATACAGTGGCTCTCCTAGGTCTTGGGAAGGAAACAAGAGGCCACCCTCTTCACTTGAAGAAAGGAGGGAAGCACAACCCCCCTGCTCTCTGCTGCTGGAGAACTGAAGCAGGAAGGATGTCAAGGAACGGGTCTGAGAGCAGGGCAGTTCAGACAATGAGCATGACTAAGGAGGTATCAGCCTGCCTGTTGAAGAGCTTATGTGCTGTTCAGCCGAAGGTGGCTGGTCAACAGCAAAGACAGCACGGAATTGCTCAGGAGGACCAGTCCCATCACAGAAGTGAGGTACCCCGTGATGTACTCCTGTGTTAGAACCCCAGCTGCATCTTCTCCTCTGCATAGTGGAGGGTTAAAGTTACCACAGAGCACCAACGATTTAATTGCAAGCATCTCTCCCTAGAATTGCACCTAAATTCAAGAGCATGAAAAGATGAAAAGACTGTTCAAAAACAGTGAAAATATAATTGGCAAATTAACTGAGAAACAAACCCAGTGTTGGCTGGAGAGGCTTGTTTCTACATTGCAGAATTCTACCCCAACTTTTTTCAACAAATGAGTAAAAATCTTCTTTTATCCTTTATTATTATTCACCAGCCTTACAATGCATGGTCAAAATTCGTAATTCATTCCCAGACCCTGGGAACTGGCCAAAGTGGATGTATCGGTAATCACATTTCTGTAATCCAAATCCTTGTTTGGATCTCCTGCATGTCAACCACTCCTCCACCAGACATCGGAGCAGTTTATGACAGCTGCAAATGAGTCAGAGATTAGTGCTGCACGGATACTGCTTCCTTCCATCTATGCTCCCCACACAGGTAGGAGGAAGATTATTCATGTAAAAATCTCTTCATCCGTGGGAAATCCTTTGACTGTTTAGTTTCAGTCAGAAAGTACATCAGTACACAAGTCCTGCAGTTAGCTTATGCCAAAACTGCAGCATGGAGCTGTCATTTCCTGATGGGAGATCTATCCTTCCGCACTCCAGATGCGTGTCCCTGACAATTCTGCGTTATGATGATAAACATCTTCCAAGCTGGACACCTTGCACTCTGGTTTCGGTAACAGGCAGCCCAGTGTGTTCTAGCTGTGCTGCCCCAGGATCCCATCCCATTTTTTACACTAGTAAGCATGAACACCTGCTCTGCCCATGTATTTTGGATCAGCTTACTTCCCCTTAACAGCAGATCTGCTGGTTCACTGGAAGGGAATCCATGCCTTCATCTGTGCCACAGACATTTATTGTTGTAGAAAAGCTACCACAGTGCTTGAAGTGGTTGATGTATGCAACCTATGCAGAGGCATAAGAAGTACCATCCATTCTTCCAGCTTCAGAGCAGCAGGAAACAGGATTCATGAAACAGCCTTTGCAAAAGATAAAAACTGTAACATTGATGACAGAACCTCCCTGAACATTACAGTAACCATGGCCGTGCTTTTAGTCTGAACTCAAAAATGAAGCAAATCCAGTTTAATTGTGCACTACCACTTGCTACTGGGAACTTAGGCAGACTGCTCCTTGGAAAAATTAACTTATTAGTGTTTGTACACATCTGCAGGTCAACACGAAATGGGCAGAACTTGATCTCGAGTCAGTCAATAAAAACTAATATTTTTTCACAGGAAAGCTGACCTAGGCTTAGAGTTCTACAAATGAAAATGGCAACTGTATCTAGAAACCAAAGAAAGCTGTTAAACCATATTTTAAGATGTCCTGAAGGTCTCCAGAAAGAACTGAACACACTTTCATTCCTTCATTCCTTTACTTCACCTGGGAAGGAGACCACTCAGCATCTGACAGGGTGCTGATCTAATAAAATGTAATCTGTTTACATCTGAGGAGTATAAATGTGCAAAGAGAAATGGGACCTCTTAAGATTATGAATTGTACTGCTGCCAAGTTCACGAAGACGTAGTTAATTCTGAAGATGCCACTAAATACAGAAGTGAAATCAAGCACTGGAAAGCACTGTTGCAGGGGTAAGAGGAAGCGAGGACATCTCTGTCTCATCTCCAACATCTAAGCTCTGAGAAACTCAGTCTACTTTTCTATGGGAAACTGATAATACCTTTAAAAGTAAAAGTAAAGTTCCTTTAAACTGATGTTTCGTTAAAAACATCACAGGGTCAAGAGCACTGTGTATAACTTCATACATCTGACTTAAAACCTTACTGCTGTAGTGATCTCTTTGGGAGAGGCTATGCGCTTGGCGGCTGGCTAGCTCTCGTGTTCCTTGTCTGGGCTGGGAAGGGCCAGCTGGGTGCCGCATTGCAAAAGGTGCCATAAAACAGAGACAGGTTGGTGTAACTGACCCTGCGAGAGAGCTAAAGGAGGTAAAGAGAGAGGGAGAGAGAGATAAAAGACTGAAAGAGCTCCTGGGCCCCATAGGCTATGTTAACTAGCTGTGTCTGAAGAGGATGATCTACATCCAAATTCAGTGTGGTACTGGCCTGGAGAAAACAATCAGCAGTTTGCATATAGCAAATTCAGATGACTAAATGTTTTTCTACTGCACCCTTTGCTGAGGCATCTCTCTGACCAAATTACTACATAGAACCTGTACGGGCACAAAACCTCTTATCGGTTGCCAGCTTAACGTAAGTACCATTTTCATGCTGCAACTGTATATAGCATTAAAGCTTCACTTGTTTCAACAATAGTAATTATGTTGCTCACGTGAGATCACCAGAAAAGGTGAATAAAACTAAAACATTACACTGAAAGCAACTACTTAATACAATAAATAAAAAGTACAGGATGGGGACAGAGAAAGATTGATTGCTAGTTCCTTGACAATATCTCTAGGGATGTTCACAGTTCAATTAATCTTAAGTAATACTCTCACCTTAATCACTCAGAGTGACAGAAAAGGAAAAGAGCTTTTTCAGTCCCCTGCAGTATTTATTTTTTTCAATTTGTCAAAGTCATTTCTCCTATTAGATCATTCATACGGCTTTTAATATCAAAGTCCTCATTGACCTGAATGAGTCTTGACTTGGAGGTTGTTACTCCTGGCAAGTATTCTGTAAGAAATGCTGGAAGTTTTACCAGTTGGTGTAATATCTAACATAGATAATAAAAATGGAGTAATTTCATGACCCCAAGGAATGGAGACCAATAATTCACTTTGTAACGAGGTCAATAAACTAGGGTTTCTATGCCATGTAATTATTCTTGCAAATTCTTGTTATTCAATGTCTTGCCAATAACACCGCAGGGCTGGCTCACAGTCTGTTGAGACCGATAATAATTTTGTCTGAGGCAGCAGTCTTTGAAGATTGAGACTACAAGAATATGGCGTACTTGACAGAGTAAAATGCTGACCTTGCTTGCAGAAGCTGAGCAGAGAAACCTAATAGACACAGCTAAGCAAACATCTGACTCTTCAGGGATTGATCCTACTCACATTTTAGTCAATTTGGAGGGAAGTGACTAGCAGATGCATTCTTTTTCATTGCTTTACACCAATGTGGAGTGCATGACTTACATGCAATAAAAGTATTTGGGTTTTTTTCATATTTTTTCTTCAATTCAAGGCTGTGTACACTCTATGCTTCTATTGAATAAAGCTGTATTTATAAGCAGTAGTTTTCCCTGGAACTCCTAGAAGAATTTTGCTTCATGTCAACAAATATTCTCAAGGAGATTGTTTCTTGTGATGAGCTTGGCAATATACCATCTTCCATAGCTAAGTGAAAGAGGATTAAAAATTTCAGTCGAGGTATGAGTCACCACTCCCCTGCAGCTAGAATTAAAAAAAATGGTTTATGTTTTGTGTTGAGGCAGAGCTTTACACTCTTGCTGTAAAGCTTTGCTACTGCAAATATGTTGTTTGAGGAAAAATCTAGCAATAAATGAAATATTGCAGTTTATATACCCAGCATCAAAATGTACTGGACAGAACTATTTGATCTCGCTCAATATTCTGTTTAACAGGAATTCATTTGCCTTTCAAGCTGTTATGCTAGGTCACGGTTCACAGATGCAGCTGTGATTGTAGGACACAGGTAAAATTTCCAGTGTTTTCCAGGGGGAAATTTTTTCTGTAAGGACTATAGGTTTGGACCTGGAGTAGACCTGTCAAAAACATTTTATCACTTTTCAACTAATCAAATATTACAATGTAAGCAACTGCACATCCATTTACTTCTACATATGAAGCGGGCTGCTGGGTATCATAATTTATTTGTTCCTCCTTTTTTTGACTTCCTCAGAGTTTTGTTTAGCATTGTTCACATGGCTGCAACTCACAAAATACGCCGGGTACATTTGTAATGCAGGAAGACAGAGACTTCATTCTATACATTATTAAGCAGCCTTATGTTTTTTCCTCTTCATGTTAAAGATACTGAATTCCTCAGCTTTCATCATCATCCAGTCCTCCTGTCTTCCTCATGCAACAATTCCCAGTCTACCTCTAGCGCCTTTAGGCTTGTTTTACAAGTGTTCAGACCTCCCTCCTCTATACAAGTGAGCATATGTCATTCACAGGCTTAGCACGCTAAATAAGAAAACAGATATGCCTCCTCAAAAGCCTCATGGCAGAAGTGTCAGAAAGAAAAAAAAAAAAAAGATGGGGGAGCAGAGTGGTTGAGAAGAGAGACCGATGCAAAGCATCCATTTTGTGCTCTTCTACCCAAACCCAAACCCCAGCTATTTTGTTCCCAAATCAGAACCAATTGTGCTGATTGCTAATGAATTCTGCTACAGAAAGTAGCATTTGGAAAACTATCCATAGAAGACTTCATAGCTTGTCACTGTGCTAAACTTGCAGAGATGAACTCTAGAAGAAAAGAAAAACAATATTATTTTCTTCATCTGTGTCAAATTAAGGTTCAAGAAAGAGAACACAGTTGCTGACAGTTAGAGGCTCCCAATTGCAATGCTTTCAATGTTTGTTTTTTTCTTCCAATTTACAAGCAATAAAAGCTTGGGTTTATGCATTAAGATGTTACATAGGGATGCATGGAACGAATGCCCTGATAGTGGCTATATAATAGGTGCCCAGTTGTAACAGTTCAATACCTTAGAGGAGTCCTTGACCTTCTCAAAAATGTTACACTCATGGAAGAGAAGGACCTAAATTATATGTGACAATTTGCATAGTGCTGTGAACAGCTCAGTGAAAATCTCTGCTTAGTGTATTGCAGCACTGTAGAAAGCAAACAAAAAGTGTTAGGACACACAAGAATAATACTGAAATGGTTACTAAAAAGCTACTTTTGTAGTCATTGCTTTGTTATTTCTTCTGCTATTTCTCCAGGTTTGTTCTCCCTTTATCAAAATAAAATAAAGCAGAAACAGATATTTTAGGGACAAGTAAGAGATTATCCTAAGAAGCGAGGCTAAAAAGAATGCAACATTTATTTTCTGTACAGGAGGTAATTAATGTGATAAAGAACATAAAAAGTTGTTTTTTCTTGTAATATAAGAACAAAAAGATTGCTTGTGAAAAGCAGCAAGTTTAAAGACAAAATGTCTCTCTGCTCACCCAAGACTCAAGTAAGCTAGGGAATTTAGTTCTGCAAAATGTATCTGAGCACACTTGCACTGGGGAATTTTAACAAACCAAATGAATCTCTCTATAATTAAGATGAGAATTTTTAAAAAAGATTTTTGGGTTAACTGCCAGAAATGCCCCACCACTCCGATTGAATTAAATTACAATTCTTCAGATCCTGTGTTCTTTACATAAACGTTTTATCACCTTTCAACTTACCAAATATTTCAATGTACAAACATTTATTCCTGACAGATGTTGTAAGGCCAAGTCACACAACCAACTCCCAAACCTCAGCCCAAGAGCTCTGGAAGAAAGGTAAACCCTTGTGCTTCAGAGCATAAAGCCAGTCCTTAAAAAATGCAGGCTAGGCATGTTATTGACAGCACATTTCAAAATTACCTTCCACAGACATTCGTGCAGTTACTCTTGAGTCATCTAGTACTGGTACAAGATACTAAATCGGATGGAGCATCAGAAACAAATACTGAAGAAGAAAAATTTGTTTGTATACTACTATGCACCTCACTGCAAGTGGAAGCATTCAACTGTTTGGACAAAGTCCATATTGTGCTGTACATAACTCAGTTCGAGAACTGTTACTCAGAGCTGCTCTGCAATTAGTGTGTCTCTGCCATGCAGGAACAGTTTCTTTCCATGCTTATGCTTCGGGTGACCAAGAAACAGTGACTTTGGAGCCTGGAGTTTGGGGCACTTCCCTGCAGGCCTTGCTCTGAAGAACATTTGAGGATTTTACGTAAGTAATTTCAATCAGAGCTGTAATAAAAGAGACCTGCTCTAGCCATCAGCACACTCGGCTTAGAGGCATCAGCTTAAATTCTTGCACTGTGCCAGAAAGAGGAGGGATGTGAATTTGAATTGCCAGCTTGGTGATGAAATCTCAAGGTTATTGCATATAAAAAAGAAGAGACTATGACCCTCACTTGGACTATAATTTGCTCAGAGCCCAGTCTGGTCTTAAAACCCATAACGGTGATGAGAGGTGAACACATTCTGCCCTTGCTAATGGGAGAAGACATGATGCTTCATTCGCTTTTACTTCACAGCAGGCCAGACCCTTCCTGGGGCTCTGTGAGAAGAGCACCTCTAGCAAACTGGGAGACTGCAGCAGGGAGAGAGGAGCTTGGTGGGATGTACTCCCCAGCTGCGGCTATACAGCCTCCTTTGGAGGAGGTAGAGATGAGTTACACAGGTGAGATGGAATGCAAACTGCTACTACTGTGGGAAGGCAACCAGAAGGAGTTGCATAAACACCGTGCGGAAAAGAGCACACTATAAATCTGTACCAGAGCTCCATGGATGGCGAGTGATGCAGCTGCTGCTTATGAATTTTGGTATGGCTTATGTGCCCCACAGCGCAGCACTCTCAGCATTTGCATGCCTATCAAAAGATGCCCAGAAGACTCCAGGAGCATAAACTAGGTGACTTGGACATCTAGGCATACCCAACCCTAGTCACCAGCAGGGGAAAGTTGTGACTACAAAACTTTTGGATCTGGCATCCAGAGGGTGTTTTAGGCAATGGAAAAGCCTGAAGAATCATAGAGAGTGAATCCGTAATATCTCTGCTGGGTGGTACAGCTGTGTAGGCAGTCCAAAATTTCACTGACCTTTTGGATGCCATACTGTGTTAACCTTTATCAGGACTGGTTATGACTTTTCATTCCCACGCAGAATAAATGCAAAGAAACGTAACGTTAATTTACATTAAAATAATCGTAAAACTCCAATGCGCTATCATGTTACATCCAGATGTACAAGCAATGATGCAGCACACATGAAGACAACAGAAGAGCCTGTCATGTTCAGCGTACTTGAACCTCAGTTTCTTCCTAGCATAGAGCGTAAGTACCATAGATAATTCTCCTCAGACACATGTGCTTTTACTGCTAAAAATAAACCTTGGTTTAGCTCATTTTTTTATCTCTTGAGCTGTTTTCATACTTTCCCTCTGCCTGTGTATGGTATTTGGCACTTGTCTCAGTTTAAAAGCCAAAGCAATTCTTATCCAGTGAGCTGCCTCTTCTGGATCATTAATGAAGATAATAAATAAGGCTGGTGCCTGCATCAGTCCTTTATTAGAAGTTACGATTATCTTTGCTTGTGGTCTTCCAGCCAATTCCAAATCTACAATGTCCCCATCCAAGACAGCATGAATTAAGTTTTCAAGGAAGATTATCTTTGAGACTGCATCAAAAGCCCTATTCAAATGTAAATAGGGTATTGGCTAGTGCTCTTTCATCAGCCACTAATTTTATAATTCTGTTATTTACAACAAGTGATCTTGTTTGTCTTGCAAAACTTCTTTATTATTCTTATCCATATTGTTCTATTAAGCCGGTATTTATGAGGCATGTGACATCTAGAATATTTGCAGCTAAGGAACAATGTGGCTACCTGCAAAATTAGTTAAATGAGGTAAACAACAAACCAGCATCATTCACAGGCTAAGAGAAACATAAAGTAGTCACTTTAAAGTAGCACCAGCATTGCTTTCAAGCAAAGGTAATTCTAGAGAACTCCATGCTGGCATCATACCACTTTTACTTTGTGTCATGATCTGCAATTTGTGCCATGCCAATAAGCTGCTGAATGAAATACCAACTTAAGCTACAAGAATAATGCTGACAACGTAATGTGATTGAAGGTGATCGAGTCCTCTGAGTCATCTGAATTCTACCCTACTCTTAGACTATGGTAGGAGTCTGATGTAGTAACAATCCTCATGAACTGTACGTGGCTCCTAGATCTTCCCAGGCTCATCGACAAAGACAGTTCTGAAGAAAAACAGTAACAAGAGAGTTTCCAGTGGCATACAGTGTCATTAGCATTGCCTGGAAATATACCCATAACTCCAAATACAATTCAAGTCATACTTCAGATACAGCCACTTATAATTCAATACTGCCACATTTCAAAGGCACAGTAAGAGTTATGGGATTAATTTGAGGAAGTGTGGGACATTGTGCTCTTTAAAATGTAGCTTGCTTGGGTAAGTAATGGGATCACCATCTGTACTTTTCTCCTGGTTAAAAGATTGCCATTTGGTACTATAATAAAAGTAGGAAAGCGTTAATCAATCTTCCCTTTGCACAACTTATTCTCAGCTGTGACTGTATGAACCAAGCATGCTTTTGGAAAAAGAGGCTGCTGTGCCAGAAGGTGCAGTTCGGCTTACTCTAACGAGTTCAACCTCACGCAGAAAGTAGGAAGAGGAGTAAGAGCCCTGAGACAAATCATACCATTACCACCAATAATAAACAAACATTCACTGCACTTAGCCATTACCTTGCATTTGAAGATTTCAAAGTGCTGTATAATTAACTAACAGGAATTACTATTACCTCATGCTACAGATTACATTGTGTTGTTGCTGCCCTGGAAGCACTCAATGCCATGCTTCTCTTTTGCTGGATTTGTCATTTTACGTGACTGCTCTCTGCAGCCCTACAGGAGGAACTTGTGCAAAGTGAGACAGGAGGGCCTGGCCAGCTATTTCTGGACCTATGGATGACAATATGTGTTTTCCAAGTCAAGCTTGTTAAGTCAAACTACATGTACTTAAAATTCTTTTAAATTTAAAAATTCTTTGCCAGATACCTTTCTTACCTATTCTGTGTGCTTAAAATTCTGATGCCCTTGGAGAAAAGCAGCTTCACTTCAAGGGTCCAGAAGGACACGGAAGTCCTCTGATGTCTGTCTTGCAAAACTTGAAAAAGATCCCATAAAAAACCAACAGAAAAGAACCTCCCTCACAGCCCCCATGCTTGACGGATGTCCTGGCTATCTGCAGAAGATATGTTTTATCAACCCTGGTCTATAACTCAGCTTTCAGAAAAAGGTTTTGCCTTTTTCCCCTGATGCATCCTTGGCTCCTCACACAGAACGTGGGACCTGGAATTCCCCTCCTCCAGCGGCAAACACCAATCTGAGGTGTTTGGTTAATATGGGGGCTTAGGAAATAATCTTTCCACAGCTTAGAGGGACAGTACTTTTAGGGTACTTCTTATCTTCCTTTTACTGTGGGGCATGGTCCACCTCTTAAGATCATCCAGACATTTTCACTAACAGTTGTTCAGTGCTGCAAGGGCACAAGGCAAGCCCTTGGGCTACAGTACGCTCTAAGACTGTGCTTTTTTTTTTTTTTTAATTCTTTACACTAAAGCTCTTCAGATCCAAAACTTTCCCAATAACCTGCAAGAACCAGGAATTATTTTGTCAACCTTACTACTTTGCTACTAGGGGAAGATCTTGCCCTGCCTTGATATAGTAAAGATAGTCAAGGAGGGATGCAACTGGTCTTCAAGGCTCTGTGACAAAGCGTGGTGCTGAATGGCTCCTTTTGACCCTTCTGGACTTCAAGCTTTTCCCTGCTTGCAACTGCAGCGGAAAAAAACTACAATCCTTTGCCCATGCAAGGTACTAGGAGAAGTCAGAGGAGGTGGAATAGCACTGTGGGCGTGCTTTTGGGGAAAGAGAGAAATGGAGCAG
>NW_010539053.1:29216-39758 GCF_000687285.1 Phaethon lepturus
TGCAATTTATGGGAGTAACATTTAATTTTTCTGGCTCTTCACGACTGTTTTCCATGTACTAACTCAGGGATTGTTCAGCCTGGAGAAGAGAAGGCTCAAGGGAGATTTTATCAACGTGTATAAACACCTGATGGGAGGGAGTAGAGAAGACAGAGCCAGGGTCTTCTCAGCAGTGCCCAGTGACAGAAAATTATACTTAAATATGAAGACAATGCTTTTTTACTGTGAGGGTAGTCAAATATGGGAACAAGGTGCCCAGGGAGGTCGTGGAGTGGAGATATTCAAAACCAAGTGGACATAGCCCTGAGCAACCTGCTCTTGCCAGCCCTGCTCTAAGCAGGGGTCTGGACTAGGTGGTCTCCAAAGGTACCTTCCAGCCTCAGCTGTTCCGTGACTCTACAACTGTGCCAAATCCAAATGTGAGTATGTCGACAGCCAGATGGAGTGGATTTTACTCCTCTAGAGTTCTTTACATTCAGCTTTGAGTTTGACTCAGCTTACCTGTGGGGTTTTTAAAAAATTTACCTCACAATATTTGTTTTACCAAAATAAGCTTAGAAGTCCCACAGTGCTTAGAGAACAAAATCAAAATAGGACAAATGGATTCCTACTATAGCTCTACCTACATTTTGTCTTCTGGATATGTAGCAGTTGTATAAGCATTATTCCCAGGTATTTTTGCTGGCATCATAAAAAATGTGTATGTACAAGAACAGCAGCCTGGCATAAGAAAGCTCATGATTGATTCAGCTCTGCAAGACCAAGAACAAACAAATCAATATTTATTTAAAGAGCCTGAAGAAGTTTGTTTTGCTGTTCTGCTACTAAGAATCTTCCCCCAGTTCATGTTTGACCAACTTATGTCTGATCAAATTTAAACAGCTACACGTGGAATGTGTGTCTTGGGGTCCACTGCTATTGTAAGAGTAATTTTGACTAATTAATCACTGGCTTAGCCTTAGAAAACTAAAACAATTAAATATAACATTACCCATTTCACAGATGGCAAATAGAAATATCTAGAGATCGGGAGTTAGCTTTACAAAAGGATGAAGAACCTTAGTGAAAGCGGCATGCTCAAAGTCCTATGAACATCTATGGCATGGGTGACGCTTCCAACCCCTGCCTCTAGCATTACTTTACCACAAGACAATCTTTGCTTTTGTTAGGACAGTTCCAGTAAGCAAAAAACACACATCTGGTAATGTTGAATTAAGCTATAAGAAACTTTTATAAAAGTAAAAGGAGAGATTTCCATTGACTCGTGCTGCTGGTGAATCTAAGAACATATAAAATGGCCCTCACTGAAGATGACAGAAATAGGAATAGAGACAACACCGAGCTTTCTCTTTACATTAGCAACAAAAGTAAACCACAAGAACAGACTAAGTTTAACCTCCAGGCACTTCAGATTTCACTTATTCCTTGATTTCTAATGTGGACAAAATAATCGACTTATTATGGTCCTCTCAAATATATTGTTCCAACTATACTTCCACAAAGGAATCCTATCACTTCACAGATGTCCTCTCAATACATAATGGCACATCTGGCATTACAACGTAGAATAACATACTCCCAGTTTTATTCATGGAACAAAGGAAAGGAGATTCTCCAGTTGGCATTAATGAAACAAAGCTCTTCCAGCCAAAGCAGCTTCTCATTTTGCCTGTCCCAGCACAGCTTCTGTGGTGCAGTGACTCCCTGACTTTACATGACCCCTACCTACTTCAAAGGCCTTTCCTAATGAATGTCCTAAGCCGCCCACGTAGCAGCAGCCCATTAAAAGACTGCTGGAGAATAGCAGGTCACAAGCTGGATGTGAGTCACTGTCATCCTGGTGTGAGATACAAACACCCTACTGAGCTGTATAAATAGAAACAAGACCTGGAAGAAACACACAGTTATCTCTCTGCTCAATTAGAATGGCCTGGGCCAGAACCACACGTCCAACTTCTGGCACTCTTCAGCAAAGGCTGGGGGGAGTCTGGCAGAGCACAACGGGAACAACTAGAGGTGCAGAAAACATGACACACATGGAAAGATTGGAAGGATTAGGATTGTTTGTTTAGAGAAGATTAAGCATAGAAATTGTAACAGTCTTGAAATATACGAAGAGCTTCTGTAAAGAAGAATGGAATTTCTCACTATTTCTCAATGGACAGGACAAGGAACATCAGGCTTGAATTACACCAAGATTCAGATAAGTCTTTAGGCTAGACTTGCTAATAGGGAAGCTAACAGAACAGTGTCTCAGAGAGCCAAGGCAGACTGCAGACCCTCCATCACAGGGCAGGGGTACGAACAGCAGGTTAGAGAGAGGCTGTCAGGGACGACAAAGGCACAGGTACACCTGTATGGGGACTCGATGGCAGCCTGAATTACCTCTCAAGGTCCCTACCAGTTCTTTGATTCTGGTAGGGATGTCATTTGGTTACCAGCACTGAGTAGACAAACTGCAGAACACTGACAGCATCGAATATGCAACACCTATGATTTTCCAATCCTGCACTGACCCACCAGCACAGAGCTTTGCCCTGCGCTGCTTCCAGCCCCAGGCTCACGCACTTTAAAAAGCAGCTTCCATTGCCTTGACACTGAAAGCTGAATTTGACCAGCACATCCCTAACTTACAATCCTCAATTATGTTAACATTGTACCAATGAGGGAGCAGAAGTATTCTGTGAAGAAAAAGATGAGCCACACAAAATAACTAAGTGCGTTGGACAGATAGAAGGAAATGCCTTGGACAGATAGAAGGTGCATTTATCTGCCACGTTTTTTTCCCCTGGGTCATTCAGTGCTATCTGACATCCATTCCATCTCGCTCATGATCCACTGTTCTTCAACAAAAGATATTAAGCCATTAAAATGAGGAATTCAGGAATGCTGATCTGCCACAAA
Source organism: Phaethon lepturus (assembly GCF_000687285.1). NCBI lineage: Eukaryota > Metazoa > Chordata > Aves > Phaethontiformes > Phaethontidae > Phaethon > Phaethon lepturus. Next base: position 32,121 of record NW_010539053.1, read on the forward strand.
AATAGATTTATCGTTCTGCTCTCAGACATCAAGATATACTAAGCTGAGAAACACCAAATGACTCAGCAACAGCTTGGACTGCTATTAAGATACTTCTTGATCATATTTGCCTGAAATGACATAGCTATTTCAATTATTTTGGCTTGCTACTCCTAGAAAAATTAATCAGCTCACTAACTATCACTTGAAAATAATCCCACAACATAGATAAGAAATAATTGTTTTTGACAGGGTATTTTCACTGAGCTTTGTTGTAATGGAGTGGACAGATTATGCAACATCACTTGGTGCTTAATCTCATGCTTGTCAATGGTCAAAAGAAGTGCATGACAGACACATACAAAGAGGCATTTTGGCAGAGTGTCTTATCAAAAATGGTGACCTGATTGCATATATTGAATTCTGATTTTTTAAAAAGGGGGTGGAATAGAGAAGTTGGCTGACAAAGCCCCCATTTATAGCAAATGCTTTACACCACGCTGTGCTGGGATGCTCCCGCACCAGAGGCAGAGCAGGACCGTGGGACTTACCCATTTTAATTGCCTCCCAGGTCTCTACAGAGCTCCTCTACCAATGCAGGTAATGTTGAAGGCAGCAGTTTACTGGCTGAGTAAACTGCTCTGCAGTCTTTACAACCTGTCAATAGGGTGGTGGTTGATTTTAAGACTGTCTGGCTGAATTATCAGAGAGAAGTAGGGTCTATTGATTTAATGGAGGAGAGAGGAAAGAAGAGGACGGTTTCTATATTTGGGCCCTGATAGTTTTGGTGCATAGCTGGGCTATGATGTACATACAAGACTAATGTTCTAACAATGTGTATTAAATGACTACAGAGAAACTTAAGGCTCAGTTTTATCCCTCCATTGCAGTCCTGTAATGTGCTGAGAATGTTACACTTCCACTGGTAACTGTTGTTAGCCTTGTGCTCTTTTCTTCCTCTCAGGAGCAGCTCAGTCTTTCACATTTCTGCTGCTTTAGCCTGGCACCAAAGTAAGGTTTACTAACAGCATTACCATTTAGGTAATTTAATACCAATTTATAGTATTATATGCATGTAATAGGAAAATGTCAGTGTCAGAAGTAGTACAGCAATGTTTATGAAAGTGCCCATATTTGCTTTCAGACATCAAGTAGTTATCTGAGTTATTCCTTAGAGAAATAAAATATCGAATATAAGACATAATGTTGTGCTCTGAATTTACAAGCACTGAATGTGATGACAGCTATTTTTATAAGTGTATGAGCCTATGCAAAGAGAATATAGCAATAGAAGAGTGACAAACAAAAAACAAGCAGACAAAATTAGTAATTCTGCTACCCCTCTGCAGGCTTCCATTTTTGTATTTTTGCCGGTAACTTATTCATTTGCTTTTTTATCATTTTTTATTGACTTTTTTTCTCTCCTCTCTATTCAGCCTCTGTCAAATGTCTTTTTTTCCCATGCCTGCCTGTTTCTCTGCCTTTACACACTCCACCATATATGCATGTTCTACACATGCACTCTTTCTTTCTGTCATCCAGTGTTAACTGTGAATTAACACAGTTAACTCTGGCTTTTGGTCCTTTATGAAAACCGTTCCAAAAAAACCACTATTAGCCTTTGTCATGGAGGAAAACATAAATGTCAAATATAGCTATCTGTAGAAACACAGTATTGTAACAAAGCTCTTTGGCATATGTATAAAATACAACATACAAAAATCTGAAAACCTAAGGCAATCGATTTAAGAAACTTCCTGCACTGTGCCACCAAACTGATGGCAAATAATTAATGCTGTGAAGAACGGCAGCTTCCACCCAAGCCCTGCACCTCTCTGCTGGAAAGACCCCCTGCTTTTCCGCTTCAAACGCTCCAACAGCTCCAGAAGCTTACAGAGATTCAATCACCAGATACTCTCGAGAAGTCCAAAGAACTGCTCAGCACCTTTTCCATAAAACCACCCTTGTTCCAATTCCTGCGTGTTGTTCTGTGGATCTCATCTTCAAGTCAGGAAGCCCACAGAGGCAGCACACTCTGCTCTGCAGAGGGCAAACACACCTTGCGTTCAACACCTCTGCTTCCAGCAGGCAAAGGAGCAGCACAGACAAACTCCGAACGGTGACGTAGAAGTTCGCCGTGGTGCTGATGAAGAAGATGACTGAACTGACAAAGTTTAAGAGTTAACTTTCAGTATGTGAAATTTAAAGGAGTTAGAAGAAGGGTGGGAAAGTAAAGATCTCTTTTGGTTACAAGAGATACCTCTGGATAAATATATTTCTTTTTTATTAAAAACTGATATTATAACATCATTGTTACTGCTTGGGCTGCTTTTTCAGAAAAAAAGATGCTGCTGCATAGGCAAACATTCTTCCAACAGCCCAAAGCAGTACAGAGATTTGACACCTCTTTTGTACAAAACTGTCTTTTTAGAAGACGATGGCAGATTAATACCTCCAGCTATAAGCTGTTGAAATCCATATTTCTGCAACAGAATATATAATGTATATAACTAAACTTGTGTCAATCAAATCTCCAGTCCTGGCAGGATCCACACCAAAAACTCTGTACTACAGTGCTTTTTACTGGCAGTTAAACAACACCCTTGAAATTCAACATTTACAACGCCCCATTTTCTACTTTATCTCTAGAACTGGATATTCAGTGTCCACCGTGTTGAACTGAATCCAGGCGGCCATTATCAAGGCATCCCCGTCTCAGAATTTGAAGGCTGTTTGAAACAAAAAACGATTCGTGTTGCCCTACCAAAGAGAAACAGAGAAATTCTGAAATGCAGACCCAAACTATTTCAGAATGCTTTCTAAAAAACATCCAGATATAAATAATTCCTTTTGTTTCACTGTTTACTTTAGAAAACTCCGATTTTCAACTCCTGGTTTAAATTCATCGATTTAAGCAAATTAATGCAAAATCTAGCCACTGTGTGTGGTTTAAGAAACCATGGCTAGAAGAATGTATATTTAAAAGAAACAGACTAGGGTCAAAAGCTTTTTATCTTTACTGGTATCTCATTTAAATTCTGTGTGGCAAAAAAAACAACATCCTGGCTGTGTAGTGGCCTGTGAAATAATGAAGTCACTACAGCTCCAGCTAGCACTACGATATTTGTTATTTCAAACACCACAATATTTCAGATGAACTGGCAAACTCTCCCACAGAGAGAAAGGACTTTAATGGGCATAGAGAAGGAATGAAATCACACCTCAAAGGACAACCTTCCCCTTTCAGGCGTAGGTGAGATTAAAAGCCTGACATGGGGACCCTGTGCTACAGCACTCGGAGATGCATCTCTTCGGTGGGTATTTTGCAGACCTGCCTTTCTAATATCAGTCCGTCAAGTGTCTTTCATAAACAAGGTGTTCAGCATGAATACATTTACATCCCACTTTAAAGAGTAGCAAATGAACTTGTTCTAGGCAGGATTCAGGAAACTGCTGCCTCTCACATTTTCTGAAATTTTTCTGAGATAGAAAAAAAAACAGACAAAAAATGTGAAGTAACCTACAACAGTCTTTCAACACTTAGGTGGAGGGAGGACTCTGAGGAACAAGTAGTATCATCTAAAGTTATATGAGGAGTTGAAAGAAAACCATTTCATTCATTTATATTTTCTCTCCCAGGATATTATGAAACCCACTGGCTGGACCTATCAGGTCCCATGCTGCCTTTTAAAGCCAGTCCTGCCCCACACCTCCCTTGCTCTGGCACCCAGATCCCAGACATTGCATAGCAGTGCTATTTCTGTTTACCACATGCCAGGTGAATTTGGTCACCTTGATTTGCAATCCTGTGAGGTCCAAGAAGAAAGAGGCTCTGGTGATTGACAGCAGCCAGGGTAAGTATGGTTTTTAGCAGGGCCCTACACTCAGCAGAGTCCTGCTAGAAAGGACCATTGTCCTCTCTGGGCATCCCATAACAGAATAACATCAGAATTATGCCCTCTCTGTGACAGGACAACACCCTCAGAAACACACACCAAATCATGACGTCACATTTGTTGGAAAAGGAAATCGAGATGCCCCTCTGCCACAGAGACAGAAAGAGCTCAACCATGGGATGGCATGAAAGAGCCCAAGGTCTCTGCAGACTCTCAAGACTCGCCCCAGTGGCTCAGCCCCCAAGGGAACTGGTTTGGCTGTGTTGCAGGCAGAGCGTACTGGTCCAGCTTGCCACCACTGCAACTGCAGGCAAGGGTCTCCTACCGTCTCCCCTATGCCTTTCACAACTCCATTCTCTCATGAAACCACAGCATCAGGCAGTCATGCAAAATGCTCCCCTGCCTCCTACATGGTACACTGCTATCCACCCCTGTCTTTTCTGCTGCAACCCAGAGCTAGTGGAAGTCACTCAAGCCCATCGGTTCAAGTCAGTTATTAGAAGAAAACCTGAGCTGTGCCAAAAGGCTGTAACACCTTAGCAGATGGTGATGCAAGAAGCCACTTGAACTTCTGCACCCTTCCCTCCGTCATCTGCCAGTTACATTGCCAGAAGGAAGTGCGACTGCCGAGACACACCATGCTCCATCAACCATGAAATGGGACAGAAACAGCACTGAGAAAAAACAAGGAGAGGACAAAATACCATCTGAATAGGGGGCTGGGACCACCATTTTAATGGTGTCCTACTACTGTTTGCACAAGCACATACACACTGAGTGAAGAGAATTAAAAGCAGGACTGACAGATTTCCCCAAGAACAAATAATGAATCAACACTACAAGCATCAGAAAAAGAGGTACCCAAAGAAGACAGAACAAAACCAAAATTTCCCATGAACACTGAAAACACAGCAATTAAGGACAGCTAAAGTGCATGCACCTTATTTATATGTACCTTATACAAATGACACATTGTTTCTGCCAAAACAATATTTTACCTATCTTTGCCTGAGAAGCACTGACTACAACGTAACAGAACTTAAAGGATAAAACCAAACATCTTTCCTAATGCATAGTACATGATCAAAGTCAGATCCTGTTAAGCCTTGACTGCTGAGGTAATCCTTACTCATGCAAAAACTGAATTAATTCATCAAGGGAAAATGCAGTATTAGCCTAAAACTTTGAAAACCAGCTGAATGCAAATGCCTTCTTCACATGAGGTCAATGTTACTCAACAAACTGGATCCTTCAGGACAGACCATTAACTTTCTGAAGAACATGTGAAGCTTTAGAACACCGAGAGTCTTTAGCAAGAAACTAAAGCATCAAGGCACAGCAGCTGAGCTAAATTGGCATTTACTCAAATAAAACAGTCTCCTTCCTTCCCTGGCCAGAAAAAAACAAACACCAAACCCACAACATAAATTGTAAAATTTGCTCAAAAAGCCATTCTTCAAGGGCAAGCAATTTCTTGTATATAGGTCACCATTTGACTCCTTCAGAGGAAGAAAAAAAAACATACAGGCAGCAGTGGCCATATTTCAATGTAAGGAATGGATTTCACTTTGTGCTGGAAATGTTTGCACTGCATCCTCAAAAAGAAGAATGTGGTAAACAAGAAAACATGCTGCAATGAGCCATGTGAGACTGTGCACAATCAAATTACAGGAGGAAGCATTTTCCACTGGTTCAAATCACAAGACATTGCTTCTATTCTGGGATGTACCTGGTTTACCGTTTGACCTTGGGTAATAAATGATATGCGCTCTCTCTGGGCACCCCTTTCTTCTTTGGTAAAAAGATGCAGGGTTCGGTCTGGCAACGTACTAATTAAAATAATTCTGTACTACGATGGGAACATTTATCCACGGACCCACATTTTGTTCAAGCATGAGTACACATAGATTAGAGATCATTATCATTTTCCTCATTAAGGAGAAAAATATTTTAATTAAGAGTTTTAATTTTTGTTACAATTAAAAATTAAAGTTGATTTTAGTAATGGTTAACCATTTAGATTATTTTGATTTATTTCTTGCACTATACATTTAAAATTACAATGTGGTGACAATAAATAATACTATGACAGGATGTTAGCTTACTGATTAAAACATCAGCAAGGGGACACAGAATGTGTTTCATTGACAAACCCCTTTATGATTGTACTTAACCCACCCACTAAATGGATTCCACAGTAAGTGCTTACCCATGCTCATCTGTGGGGATGTTTAATTCTTTACAGCTGCATAAAGCATAATTTTTCAGCAAACAAGCAAACAGAGAGAAGAGCTTTCCCCTTCTTTGCACTGCCTGTCAGAGGTGATTGCACCTATTCTCCAAACTGTTCAGCAATTACTCTCAAGGACATAAGACAGATTGATGAAAGAATTAAATGAAGCACTAAAGTCCAGGGTGCTACCTCATTCAGCTGGTATGTCACAACACCATTATAAGCACTGACATGGGTACCAGACACATTCCCCCAGTGCAACCTGAACAAACCGGGATGGTGTATTCCTTTGTGAGGAACCATCCCCTCAGGCTGGTACTGCTGCACATAGGATTGTAATGCATCAACAAAATGGTCCTCACATAGACAATGCTGTCAGAATAACAAGCTTAGCTATGTCATGGTTATGAATAACATAGTAATTTTTATGGTTATGGTTCTTCAGACAGAATCCTGTACAAAGAAACAGCATGTATGGCATTCTACTTTAAATGCTTAGTCCTGCAAAATTTTTGTTCAAGATAATCAAAACATTCAACTGACTTAACATTCTTCTTGCCTTCTCTGGATACTCTGGAGTCTCCTGACTCTTCCATTAAATGAATTTCCTTGGGACTCTGATGGCAGTGACTGGTATTGGATGGGGCAGAGCCACTTGTTTTTACATCATTTATTTACTTGTAATACTTGCTTCCTCTCCCAGGAGGAAAGCAAGCCAGAAGCATACGAACTTGCAAATCAGTGATTAACAGAGGAAACACAGATTGGACCTGACAAGAGGACAGGAACAAAAATCTAACAAATGCCTGCGCAGATACTGCACTGACCACTTAGTAACAAACACCACAACAAACAGAATCAGTTGCATTATTATGCTGTAGTCAGTGGAAGCTCTGAATTTCAGTACTGACAATGACAATATCCTAGGGTAAAGTCCTGATGACTGAAACCAACAGCTCACTGAACCATAAATCGCGTCTCATGCTTCCAGAAAAAAAAACAGCTCTCATTCATGAAAAGCACCAAAATAACATGGCCAGATTTCCAAAAAAAGTACCAGCTTTTGCACGGTGGGGTTAGCAGAACCAAAAGTACCTCTGAATATCTGGTTCCTTGCTTACAAATTACAGCATAACACCACTTTAATGGTATAAGGTTCCTCGCTCTGTTTTACCTAACACTCTTCCTTCGCTTTACCCGCTTCGTTTTACGGAAATATTTTTGAAAAGCCCGGGGTTGCTCCCGCCAGATAACTCCCCACCTGGCAGCCAAGAGCTGATGCTCTCCCTGGGCGTGCCCGGCTCGCCCGGCCCTGCTCCAGCCGCGGGGCCGCGCCCCGCACCCCCTCTTGCAACCCATGCCTCCCCTAAACCGGGGAGGAGCGCTGCGGAGAGACAGCTACTACAGAAAGTCCCCCCCGGGGCTCTTCCTGAAGCGCGCCCGCAACGTGCTGGATAAGGCGCTTTTTTTCTTTTTTTTTTGTTGAGAGCCCCTGCTCTGGTCCGTCCCCCTCTTACCGCGGACCAGAGG
>NW_010539054.1:0-1280 GCF_000687285.1 Phaethon lepturus
GAACCGCTCATACACTGTCTCCAGTGGCAGGCAGACAGCTTGGAGTGGGCTCTCCACACTCACTGGCATCACTGCCTCAGAGTCCGGCGAGGCCAGCAAGAAAGGGACGGTGTAGACCTGCTCCGAGAGCACCCGCTCGCTCTCGCTCCTGCAAGCAGAGAGTGCAGTGCTGGGATGTGGACAACGCAGAGGAACTCTGAGCTCCTGGGGCTGAGCCGAGGGCAGGGACTAGAGCCTTTAACCCAGCATCTCAAGTGGCCCCATAGGATGGGGGTCTGGACCCACCGAGTCAAGCCCCCCCTGCTGTCCCCTCCCATCACTCACCAGCTCCGGGCCAAGCTGTTCCAGATCAGCCGATGCTCTTTCAGAAGCAGTTTCTGGATCACACCCTGCAGCCCCTCATGGTAATGGCTGGTCAGAGCAGCCTTGGCTGGCAGCACTATGCCTAAGGACCAAGGGATGCATCATGGCCAGCACAGGAGAGCCCGGCCCCTATCCCCAGTTGGGGTCACAGGATCTCCTTACCTTCCAGGGCAACATAAGGCAGGCACCTCCCATCAGCTGCAGACACCAGTGCTGGTAAATCATCATCAACCTGGAGCTTTGGGGCCTCCTGGAAGAGCAGGGACTGGGTGTGAACACGGGCAGGGGCAGATGGGCTGGCAGGCAGAGGTGGGTCATGCATGGCTTTGTGGGGATCTCTGGCAGGGTGTGACCTGCTTGGTCCTGGGCATCTGACATTGGTAGATGATGCAGCAGGCTGCAGTCATGAAGGAGGTGCACCCAAATCAAAGGCTCTGGGCTGGGCAGTGTAGGGCAGCAGGGAAGAGACAGTGGGCAGGAGAGAGCATCTGAGGGACAGGGCTACCTGTATGCGTGCCATGACTCTGGCTTTCTTCCTGTACAGGTAGTAGAAGAGGCCGGAGAAGGCGAGACTGGAGCCCAGACACAGCAGCTCCCCAGGCGTGATGGGTGGTGCGTCCATGGTGCCAGGCTCGGGTGGCACTTCTGCAAGGTGAGTGTGTTGGCTGGGGGATGGGGCCGTGTCGGCCCAGGGGCAGGGATGTCCCAGTTCCCCCATCCCCAGGGTGCTGCTACCCTAGGGCCAAGCATGCTTGTGGGCCCCGCAGGGGCCAGTTCAGCTCCAGCACTCACAGCTGCTCGGTAGCCTCGGCCCGGCCCAGCAGCCCTCGCCCAGCCTGACTCCAGCGGCACCCGTCTTTCCCTGCACCCAAGATCGGGCCGAGGCTCAGCACCCGTGACCCAGCCCGGGCCCCGGC
>NW_010539055.1:0-763 GCF_000687285.1 Phaethon lepturus
GGTGACACTCCAAAATCTTTGCCTTCCGGCCCGTCCATAATCACCTCCAAAATTCCTGGGCAATTGGGGTTCCCTATTCGAGATCAATGCGATCAATGTGACTCACTTCCTCCATGTGTCATCAGTTGCATGATGTGTGGAGGGGGTCTTCCCTTTAAACATCCATTTCAATACTGGCAGTCGGGGTGCCAGGAGGAGCTGTGCTTCAGTACCAATTACTTTCAAAGCATCTCGAACTCCTTCATATACTGCCAGTATCTCCTTTTCAGTTGGAGTACAGTAGGCCTCAGATCCCCTATATCTCTGACTCCAAAAGCCTAGGGGTCAACCTCGGGACTCCCCTGGTGCTTTCTGCCAGAGACTCCAGGGAGGGCCATTCTCCCCGGCTGCCGTGTAGAGCACATTTTTAACATCTTGTCCTGCCCGGACTGGCCCAAGGGCTACGGCATGAACTATCTCCTGTTTAATAGCCACTACACCAAACTCCCACCAGTACCCCCTCGGGTCCTTGAAATACCCTCTCCTGAGGTAGTTCATGCCAAGAAAGCATGGAGCATCTGGGCCAGTTGCAATGGGGTGCTTTTGCCACTCATTCCCAGTGAGACTCACTTCAGCTTCCAATACAGTTAGCTGTTGGGATCCCCCTGTCACTCCAGAAATACGAATGGATTCTTTCCCTTTGTAGTTTGATGGGATTAGGGTACATTGTGCACAATGGATTCTTTCCCTTTGTAGTTTGATGGGATTAGGGTACATTGTGCAC
>NW_010539056.1:0-1670 GCF_000687285.1 Phaethon lepturus
TGGGGGCTCACGGGGCTGTTTAGGGCAGGGTGCAAGTGATCTCTTGTTGCGGGTCACAGCATCTCGGGGCCAGATTGTGGCTCTGTGTTGGCTGTGGGGACTTTTCGTTCACATTGCTACCCCCAGCCCTGGAGCTGGCAGTGGCTGGGGGGGGGGGGGGCGGGGGGGAGATACTGGGAAGAGAAAAAACTTTATGCTAGGTAGAGCATGAATTGGCCAGTAGTGAACTATCTTGAAAATACTTGTTGAATTATTATTCTGGTCCCACGGTGTCCTGTCCTTCCCTCCTCTTCAGCAGAGGGTACTGGAGCAGAGGGAGCCACTGAAGGTCCCCAGGGGGGTTCAGGAACTCCAGGGCCAAGCCTGGAACCATCTCCAGGACAAACTCCATGCAAGGAGCTGTAAGGCTGGACCCAGCCTTCCTCCCACTTGGTCCGGAGGAGGGAGCAGGGGGTCTGTGCACAGCCCCCTCGGGGACCAGAGCTGGCATCGGGGGGGAGGAAGGGGCCAGCAGAGCCCTTCTCAAGCCCCATGTCTGGCACTAGTATTTAGCGCTGCTGGAGGGGGTAAAGCTCTTTGGGTTTGCCAGAGTTTCAGCGCATGAGCGACAGGAATTGGTCTTGCAAAAGCCTTGCGTTCATCGGGGCTCATGTTGCAACTGCCTTTCTGCAAGGGCAGGAAGGTGCTGAGGAACTTGTTCGTAATGGGGAAGTACAGATGGTTTCCAGTTGCAGGGTGGCAAATAGTGAGAGAAAGGAAAATAAAGCTCTGCAAGAGGGAAGAAAATAGAAAGCAGGTTGAGAGGAGGAGGGGAATGGGCAAAGCAGAGAAGAGGACTCGGGGGGGGGAAAGGAAAATGGAGCCAGAGAGCCTCCATCTATGGACCGACCGTAGAGGACTAGAGGCAGCACACCTAGTCCTTGGTGCTTGGCCGTGGCTGGCACGGCATTGCCCTCCCTGGCTGCCACCTCTGCAGTCGCTCTCTGCTCCTGGCCAGCTGCGTGCCCTTTAAAACCCTCTTTCCGCAGCTGGCTCTGCCATGGTGAAGATGATGAGTGGTGCAGCAGAGCAGAGCAGTTTCACTTCTTGTTTGCAAACATATTTTGCCCCTGCCCCAGCGGCTGGCGTCACTAGCGGCTGCATTTCGGCCGGGAGACACGCATGCATGGGCGCGGTGGCCAGTGGACTGGCTGCTTCAGGCCTGTCAGTGGAGCCGGGTCCCACTTTGTTGCGGCACTGGGGCCCTGCCCCGCAGCAGCCCAGGCTGTCATCAGCCTGCTCCGCAGGGCTGAGCCTGGCCCCAGGCTGGCGGCTTCTGGAAAGCATCTCGAGCAGCACATGTGAAGGCGGAGGTGCCGCTCGGGTGCAACCCTGGCTGCGTGAGCACGGGGGGGCTGACCGGCGCCTGGCTGGCAGGCACGCTACTCGCTCCTGTCCCCCTCAGCGCTGGTTAAGCCATTTCTGCTCGCGCTGCCGGAGCAGGACAGCTGGGCTGAGGTTCCAGCTGCTGCTGGAGCCGTGCACAGGGTACCGCAAACGCGGTCAGTGAACATGTGTGGTTTCAGCCCGACTCCTCAGTAGCACTGTCACCTAGCCAGCGGACTAGTGACAGCAGCCCAGTAGGGCAGTGGTGTTGCTTTTGCAGAGACAAAATTAGAAAGGCAAAAGCC
>NW_010539057.1:0-249 GCF_000687285.1 Phaethon lepturus
GGGCTACGAGGTGCTGACGGTGCGGGCCACTGACGGCGACGCCGGTCCCAATGCCAACGTCCTCTACCGTCTCCTCAATGCTGGTGGCACCAATGAGGTCTTTGAGATCGATCCCCGCTCGGGCGTCATCCGCACCCGTGGCCCCGTGGACCGGGAGGCGGTAGAGGCCTTCGAGCTATTGGTGGAGGCCACGGATCAGGGCCAGGAGCCGGGACCCCGCAGCGCCCCGGCCCACGTCCGCATTGCCGA
>NW_010539057.1:490-2295 GCF_000687285.1 Phaethon lepturus
AGCGTTACATGGCGCAGGTCCCCGAGGACGTGGCGCCCAACTCGGCCGTGCTGCAGGTGACGGCCACCGACCGCGACAAGGGCAGCAACGCCCTGGTGCACTACAGCATCGTGAGCGGTAACACCCGCGGCCACTTCTACATCGACGCGCAGACGGGCGCGCTGGACGTGGTCAGCCCCTTGGACTACGAGGTCAGCAAGGAGTTCACCCTACGCATCCGGGCGCAGGACGGCCCTCTCCAACATCAGTGGCTTGGTCACCATCCAGGTGTTGGATGTCAACGATAACGCCCCCATCTTCGTCAGCACACCCTTCCAGGCCACCGTGCTGGAGAACGTGCCGGTGGGTTACTCTGTCATCCATGTTCAAGCCATTGACGCCGATTCAGGTGACAACGGCCGGCTGGTCTACACCCTCCTGGAGACCGGCGCCGGCTTCCCCTTTGCCATCAATAACAGCACTGGGTGGATTGTGGTGGCCTCCGAGCTGGACCGGGAGGCAGTGGACTTCTACAGCTTCGGGGTGGAGGCGCAGGACCAGGGTAACCCCCCCATGGCCTCCTCAGCCAGGCCTCCTCAGCCAGCGTCAGCGTCACCGTCCTGGACGTCAATGACAACAGCCCCGAGTTCACGCAACGGGAGTACGGCGCCCGCCTGAACGAGGACGCAGCAGTGGGCACCAGCGTCCTCACTGTCTCTGCTGTCGACCGCGATGCCAACAGCGTCATCACCTACCAGATCTCCAGCGGCAACACCCGCAACCGCTTCTCCATCACCAGCCAGAGCGGCGGTGGGCTCATCTCCCTCGCCTTGCCCCTGGACTACAAGCTGGAGCGGCAGTACCTCCTCACCATCGCCGCCTCCGATGGCACCCGCCAGGACACGGCCCAGGTGGTCATCAACGTCACTGACGCCAACACCCACCGACCCGTCTTCCAGAGCTCCCACTACACTGTCAACATTAACGAGGACCGGCCGGTGGGCACCACGGTGGTGGTTATCAGTGCCACAGATGAGGACACGGGGGAGAACGCCCGCATCACCTACCTGATGGAGGACAGCATCCCCCAGTTCCGCATCGCTGCCGAGACGGGGGCTGTCACCACCCAGATGGAGCTGGACTACGAGGACCAGGTGTCCTACACCCTGGCGATCACTGCGCGTGACAATGGCATCCCTCAGAAGTCTGACACCACCTACCTGGAGATCCTGGTGAGCGACGTCAACGACAATGCGCCCCAGTTCCTCCGCGACTCCTACCAGAGCTCCATCTACGAGGACGTGCCCACCTTCACCAGCGTCCTCCAGGTCTCTGCCACCGACCGCGACTCGGGACTCAACGGCAGGGTCTTCTATACCTTCCAAGGAGGTGACGATGGCGACGGTGACTTCATCATCGAATCTACCTCGGGCATCGTCCGCACTTTGCGCCGCCTTGACCGGGAGAACGTGCCGCTCTACTCCCTGCGGGCATTTGCTGTCGACAAGGGGGTCCCGGCCAAGCGGACGCCAGTGGAGATCCAAGTGACGGTGCTGGACGTCAATGACAACCCGCCCGTCTTCGAGCGGGACGAGTTCGACATCTTCGTGGAGGAGAACAGCCCCATTGGGCTGGTGGTGGCCCGGATCACGGCCACCGACCCCGACGAGGGCACCAACGCCCAAATCATGTACCAGATCGTGGAGGGCAACATCCCTGAGGTCTTCCAGCTGGACATCTTCTCCGGCGAGCTCACCGCCTTGGCCGACCTGGACTACGAGTCCAAGGCAGAGTACGTCATGGTGGTACAAGCCACCTCGGCCCCC
>NW_010539057.1:2470-2717 GCF_000687285.1 Phaethon lepturus
TCCGACAGCCTCACCTACGCCTTCGAGCAGGGGAACGAGCTCAACCTGGTGCTGCTGGACCCCCAGAGCGGGGACCTGCGCCTCAGCCCCGCCCTGGACAACAACCGCCCGCTGGAGGCCGTCATGAGGGTCTCCGTCTCAGGTAAGACCCCCATCCTGGGGTGGGGTGGCTTGGAGGTCCGAGGTTTGGGGCTGGGGAAGCCCTTAGGGGTGCCCCTCTGCCTTCTGCATGGTGATGAGGTGTTTG
>NW_010539058.1:0-1823 GCF_000687285.1 Phaethon lepturus
GGGGCGGATCTGCCGCCCCCGGAGGCGCGCTGGGGGGGGAGCGAGGAGAGGAAGAAAATGGAGGCAGAATAGGCCAAGCAGCAGGAGCGGGGGGATCAGCTGGACTTGGGGCTGGGGTGCAGTGGGAAAGGCTGTACAGGGCTGTAGCTCGACAGGAGAAAGCAGGGGGAAATAACATTTCCATAGCAAAGCCAGATCTGCTTTTGGGACGAGACAGGTTACAAAGTGCAGTATTTCCATTTGTTTTTTTAGTTTCTTTCACCATGCTTATGGCACCATGGTGCAAAAATAAGAGTCAAAACTTTGAAAGAGTACCCCAGAGAGAGATGGTCTCATGCTCTATTCAGTTCGACATTGGCTTCATCAAGTTTTGCTGCAAAGAGTTCAAATAGGTAATCCCACAATAAATCCTGCAAGAACCTTTGCACCGCTCTGGACTTCCCTTCTAAGGCAATGTGGGTGCTGTTCCCTGCAGGATCACTGCTAGAAGAGTTCATTGGTATTGCTCTTCCTAGTACTAGCATCATCTATATGGTAAGGTACGTAAGTCCCCTCTCTTTTTTTTTTTTTTTCCCTTTAGATCCGATGAGAGGGTCTTGACATTTTTATTTCTGGGGTTCTTTTTCCCCAATAAATTCCCCAGTGAAATGAAAGGATATCTGATGGCTTAAAAACGACATCATCTACGTTTCTGCTTAGGCCACTGAAAGAAAAATTGTGAAAGTTTCTCAGCACCCGGTCTTCTTTGAAAAGCTGAGAAAATATCTATGTCTCATCGAGGTATGACAAGATTTGATTATTCTCAGGAGAAAACAACTCTCACATCTCACATATGTGAGAAACAAAACTTGAAAAGTCAAAATGGAAAAATCTGGACAGACCTATACAAAACAGTACAGCCCAAAGAATTTACTTGAAAACAAACCATCTCTGATAGGACCAAAATAGTTTTATAAAGAATTTAATTTAATTATAATGACAGTGTGATAAAGAGAATGATCAAATTTTAGCTACGTACTGAAGTTTTTCATCTTCCTACTGGTTTCAGTAAATGAGATTTTAACACTGGAGTTAAAAAGGTGAAAAACTGGTAATTTCCTAAACAGATATTTATATGTTGAGACAGCTATCTCAGCCCATGAAACTCTCACAGCTAAGATAACCTGCAAGCAAAAGCAGAACTGATGTCTAAATTGAAGTTGACATTCTAGAGACAAAGCATGGAGCAGAACTGTAAACAAATGTCTGCAAAGCAACCTGATAGGGGAAACTGAGATGAAGACAATAACTGCATAAAAAAGAAAGAAATGGGGGGGGGAATTACAGGGTCAGAAATGGCAGGAGACTTTTAAATAGAAAGGTGGTTACGAATGTGTACGCAAAGCTTCTAGACAACCGAGAGGCACTGCACATGGTGTGACACTGGGGAGCAGTCTGCTTGCTGATGAAATGACTAACACCGGTGACGGGAGAAAATGAAAAAGCAGATCTCTCTTAGGAAGATGGGTCACTGCTGGCACCCAGCAAAATCTTCAAAGCCAGTGGCAGTCCAGAGGGGATTTAAAAAGCACTGCCAGCCTTTATAAAAATGTGATTGCCAAAGAGGAAATCACTGAACAGGATGCCTTTTTGTTTGAAAACGGGAGGTACAGGGCTGGTTTAACAGGAGCAGACATTGCCTCGACCTCTCCGAGTGGGTCCATGGCACAGATCCATCCTTAGCACATGTTGTGGCTTATTTGAGCTGGAGCCCCTGTGCCAGAGCATGGGGGCTGAGTCAAGTGGAGCTGCTACCCTGAGCCCTTTCCCTTGGCTGGGCAGCG
>NW_010539058.1:2105-36279 GCF_000687285.1 Phaethon lepturus
GTGGAGCTGCTACCCTGAGCCCTTCCCCTTGGCTGGGCAGCGGCTAGCCTGTCCTCGGCATGGATGAAGGACTGGCCTGGCTTCCATCTGTGAGAGCTGCATGTGTGCACGGGCTCCAGCCGTGCCGTCTGCCCCGTGACTGCGCAGCTGCGGCTGCAGGAGCTGTGCTGGCAGCCAGCTCTGGCGCTCCCCATCCCGCAGCCTGCCTGCTCCGGCAGAGAGCCTGCTCTCCCGGGAGCCCCGGCCTGCCTCTTCCTCCGGCGGTGGCTGGTACTGGGTGGTGTGACCTGTGTGCCATGCTGGTTGGAAAGCAGCCACCACTCTCTCCCTCCCAGCCCCCTTCCTTCCCTTCCGGAGCAAGCCTGTGCTGGGCTGTGCTTGATGCCTCTGGAGCTTTGCTGCTCCTTTCTCAGAGCTGCTCAGCCCCTGCTGAGCTGGCCAGACTTTAGCACATTGGCGGTGACGGCAAGGCTGGTTTAGAGTTAGACAGTGTTTATAAAACCACAGAAATTAATAGGAACTCAGTGGCTGGGAGTAGGACTGAAACTGAGCTTTTAAAAGACACCAAAAAAGAAAGATGATGGAATTTCCAGTTTATTTGTGTAATTTCAAGCTGCACAAAGGATGTCAGTCTGTGACATTTCCACATTACAAATGATAATAATAATATTGGGTTTCAATAGTTTTAAAGGGATAATGCAGATAATCTTTATGTAGGTGAATAAGAAACAGAAATACATGCAGACTGAAGCTCCTCACTTTCCAATGCATCCTTGGACTGATACTATTTCTAGCACATGGAAAGGTCTCTCTGAGGAGTGTTTCTTGGGCTCTGAGAGGCACTGTCTCTTACTCGGTGTTTGTATGAGGCTTAGCACAGTGTTTCACAACCAGCGGCTTGCAAGCCCTCAGATAAAGAGGTTAGGAAAATTAGTCAGGAGGTTGCTTAAGCTTTGAATCAAATAGTTTCAGCGCGATAGGACGGAGTCCTATCTCAATACCAATACCGAGCTGACAGTGAAGCATTTCCCACTCTGCACTCCTGTGTGGCTGCAGTGTTTTCTGTCTCTGGTCCGAGGGCATTGGGGTTTATGTAGTTGGGCAAATAGTTCAGGGTATGGCTGTGCAGTCAGAGGCAGGAAAACGTGTGCTTGCACGGCTGCTGCTTGGAGCCAGCCAGACATGACTCAGCCCTGAACTGGAAGCCGTGAGCTGTCGTCAGGGCAGTGCTGTGCTCTGGCTAGCGAGTCTAAGGAGAGACTAGGTGTGTTAGCTCAAGCTCTGTGCGGCTGCGTGAGGTGTGGAAGAGTTTTGGCTGTGCTCCTGCTTGCTTGCCTCTGCCTGCTAAAGACAACGTGGACTTGCTCTGAGTCTGTATTGTTTCTCTCGTAATTACTATTTGATTAAAGCATTTAAGATATGTTTGTCTTTTTAATTTGGCTCTAGAGTAGGGCAGGAGGCCCACTTGTACCGTTTCCTTTAAGCCCAACCTGGCAAATTCTGATTACCTCTGAGATAGGCAGCATTATGAAACAGTCCTGAGTGCTTCTGCAGATGAGCACATTCCTGCAGCACAGCTAGCCTAAAAAATCCAGGAACAGATGGAAGAAAGGCTGAAGAGGGTAATTAAATGTGGCTGTTCCCCAAGAAGTAAGCTTGTTGTAGCAGCTCAGCTGGGCCTCGTAAGCCAGGTACAGGATACAACTTCATTGAGTGCCATTTCCAGTCACAGCACACTGAATTTAAGAGAAAATCTTTTTTTATTGTTGCAGTGTGTTAATGTGTGGACCACCAAAGGTGGCTGAAAGTTCTGCTCAGCCTTCAGTGAAGGTAAGCTGTCTCCTTCATGGCTCTGAGCCTGGAAAGGCTGTTGCTCTACCTGTAGGAGGGGGTTGGACAAAGAACAGTGGGCATCTGGTGCCTATAAAACAAACCAAAGCATTCACAGTGAGTGAGTGAGCATTTGTGGGCTAACTGTAGCTTGATGTTGAATGATAACGATGCTGGCATCAAATGTTAGCGGCTTACAAAATGAGAATTGCATAGTCAGAACACTCATCACACCAACTAATCCCATGCACCAGCTAATACATGTCTGAATATGGCAGCAACTGGCTGGCTGTGTTGGCTCATCTGGGTGTTTGTGCTGGTGAAAAACTAAAGAGTGGTAGCAGACAGGTGATGGGAGGGAGGGTGTTTGGCTGTCAGTATAACCATGGCAAAGCAAATCTGTTCCTAGGCAGAAATCTGTCTGCCTTAGGCCGCCAGCCTCAAGCCTTAGGTTTTATGGCAGTGGCATTCTTGTTCAGACTGAGAAACCCTATGTGCTGAAACCAGCACCACTGTTTATCCAGGTCAGCTGGTAACTTTATGGAACCTATAATAAATTGGTAAGAAGAGGAATTAATATGTTTTGACTGCAGGAAATACAGTGGAAACAGGACACAGGAAAGCTGTTAGGCTTGTACTAGTCTGTGAACTCTTTTAGCCTGCCTGGCTAAAGTGGCTGTGTTGGAGTTACGGACCCTTCACAGACAACTGTAGAAGTTACTGACCATCAGTTTCCTCTTATGATGGAAAGGACCTGAAAGAAAGAGTGCCCTCATATTACAATATTTGTTTATGCTTCTCAACCACCAGGATATGACAAATAGAAGTGTTTTCTACAAGATTTACAGTTGCCATCCAATTCAAAAGAATAGTTTTCCATGGCGGGTGATGTGCAAAACTACAAAAGCCAAAGGGAAATTGAGAAATTCCAGCCATGAAACCACAGATAATGTGTATGCACACTGACAGGCAGGGGCCAACAGCCAGTAGGTGGCTTTGTGTTGGTAGTGGGTATCTGTGGTAAGAACACAGCCCAGATGATACGAAGTTAAGACTTCCCAAGCGGTACTTAGCGAGATACTAAAACTGCAATAGAAACCTCTAGTGGCAAAGCACCATGCACTGTACCAAACAGCAAAAGTCTCAAAATTATGCAGTAGCAGTCAGCAAAGGTAGATTTTAAAGTGCTGAATGTTGTCTGGGGGTTTATTTTAAGGCTTCTAAGCCCTCTTCTGGATCATCACGGTAGTTCCCTGTTTTATGCGTCTGAGGGACAAGGTTGTTCTGTTGTTGCAAAAGTGTTGTGTTACAAAGGTTTACTAATAACTAGAGGAACACATCTACTTGCTTCATAACAGGGATTTTCTTTTAAACTTACATTTTAGACACTTGAATGCCATGTTGTCTGGTGCTGCTTAAAATATGTGCTCCATATCTAAGCATAAATACCATAGGGTATGACAGTTGCTATAGCAACTAAGCGTCTACTATTAAATAGCACCCACAAGCTCAAAAAACATGTGCAGCCTGTCACTACACAAGGTATTCCTTTCTCTGCAGCAAGCTAAGTACCATATTTTCATCTCGGGAGTTAGTCTGGTTCTGATGAATGTGTTTGTGATGGGCATATGAAGATCTTTTTTCCCCCACCAGCTCTACCTTCCTTTGAAAACTGCAGATACTGTAAGAACAAAATAGCCTGAAGCGGTTGCAAGCTGAAGAAGTTAATGAATAATTCCTTTTTCATATATCCTTGAACATACATTAGAGTGTGGCTTTCAGATCTTTTAGGCCAGATTTGAGGCTTACACCTTTGCTGTTCTGCATCTTTTGATATTACAGTGTTTTGCTCTTGAAACCAGCCTTTTGGAAGGCACTGTGTTGTGCTTCTAGAAGTCGTGTCCCTGAAAATTACAATACCACTGGGAAACTAATTTCTGCAGTAGTGGCAAACTGCAGAGTTATAATTCAAAAGAACAGTTAAAGCTAGCAAAACTTTTAAGAATATGTAGGTCAGTTGTTTATTTTTAAGTTTGCCGGAAAGTTGTTAAGCACTTGGACTATGAAAACCAGGGGAAAAAAATGGAAAAAAAATTTTTAAGTTACTGAGTTTCTTACGCAGTAACTTAATTCTAGTGGTTGAGACTTTATTAACAAGCCATTGACAGCATTAGTGAAATGTGATTTTCTTTACACTCATCATTAATAACGTGGAGAATAAAATTAAGCATCCGTAAGAGAAATATGCTGGTATAGAAGTTAACGTTTTATCTGCAAGTTAAATTGACTCTCTATGCTCCTTGGAAGAGTAGACAAAGGCTGTGATGATTTCTTGGAGTGTTTGGATTGTTTCCAAATTTTGTTTTAGAGTCTGGTGAATTGATAGGTTAAACTGGCAAATGTACTGTATCCACAAATTATTGCTGATGTTGATTGGATGGCAACTTATCTGAATTGCACAGTCTATAATAAAAAATATGTCATAAATTATAGTTGGAATATAGCAATTATAGTTTAAGGAGGGTATCCATAAGAAGTAGGTGAGCTAGGGCATGAAAAGGCATATTAAAAATGTATTTTTTTACCCTGCCTTTTCCTAAGACAATGATTGCTAATGCCTGTCTGCCTTATCTGGCTAAAGGGTTAACCCAATTAGAAGCATGAGTATGAACACAGATAACAGGCTGTGAGCCAGTCTTGTTGTCTGCTCCTCTCCTATGCCTTGATGGGAATGACAGCTTTGACTTTTGTAGCAATAAAGAATATTAACTCACATCTCCTGGTGCTCTGTCAGTAGCCAGTGATTTCCCAGCAATCATTTCAACATGTCTAATGTTAACAGAATAATAAATCTTTAATTGGCCTTACTTAATCTGACTGACAAATAGCACCAAATGCCAATAGACTTAGGATAAAGTCACCAGAGCTGCAGTGAGCAGTGGTATAGGACGATGCGGAGTGGTTTGCTGAGGCAGGGAGGCAGCGTGGGGCTCCTGAAAGAGTTGTTTAGAATTTGCTGAGTGTTTTGATACCACAGGGGCTGGCCCAGCTGAATGCCTTAGGTGGTATGTTTGCCTCCTGCCATTTACATCCTCTCCAGGGAATCATGGACAGATCCTGGCAAGTTCCATCATCCTCCATTTTTAACTGTATGATGCAAGGGGATTGACTGTCTCTTTTTCTCCCCATGATTTTTCTTGCTTGTTTTCAGTTCTGGTTTTTTGCTTCTTGTTTTTCTGCCTGTTTGTAGCCACTATTTGAAAAAGGTTGCGTGTTTCTGCCACAGCTGGACAAACATAATAACTCAATCTTTTGTCTGCCTCAACAGCTATCTGTGTGGTAACCATGAGCACACATACACACACTCATCTGTATGGACCATTTTACCTACCAGCACGAAGCCTTAGAAATTTATGATTACAGGCTGCGAACTTAAGGCATAGTAAATTTTTTTCTTCCACCGTGGAGTCCACCATGGCCAGCAGGAGAAATAGGCTAGTGTCTGGTGCCCTCTTGTGACTACATTAAACGCCTGGAAAAACATCCTCCGGTGACTTAAAAGGGATCAGTGGCTTGAATTACACTGGAAAACACAAATTTATCCAGAACAAATGCTGGAAGTATAGAAGGGGAATTAACCGCTCAGCTTCATTTCTGAAATGAAACTTCTGCTGCATAGTTCACAATAGAGGTAGTAGACTCACAACCCTTAGCTGACTGATGTGTCAAATATTTGAATGATATGTTGCTTTCATAAAAGCTTTTCTTCATGCTGGTCAATTAGACGTATGACACTGAAGCACAGACAAGTCAGGATTATACATTAATATTGCTTTACATCATGGAAGAATATGTCCAAGCTACATTTCTACATTTTAAAAAAAGATCTCCAAATTCTGGAGGTTTGAAGTCATTATGATCTGAAAATAGAGGCCAGCAAAAAAAGATCAGATTTGTATTCAGTTCTCCATGGCCATAAGGGGAGGAGGGCTGGTTTCACCACTTTGGCTTAACTTCACATTGATTTATTTGTAATGGTTTTCAGCATCTCCAGAGAAGAAAAGGTTATTTTCTGTGGTTTTTCCTTGTACAATGTTGTTTCTCATCTTGGAATTTTACTAAGAAATGGTTCTAGTATCTGAAACAATACTAGGAAGCCAAAAAGACAAATATTTAATATAATTTCCAGCTTCTTCCCTCTCATGAGAGGGGAACATTTCTGGTCAGAAGAGGGACTGAGTTGTCCTTGAATAAAGCAAGCAAGGCCCACTCAGCCCGTCATTAGGGAAAGCCACTTGCTGAGTTATGACATCACACAAGCCTCTGAATTCTGCGTTTGTGGAGTACTGAAGTTACCTGCTGACCTTTCGTTTTCCATCTAATCTTTTCTATTATTACATTGCAGTCTATCTGTATCTCTTTCACATCCCTGTATGCAAAGGAAGTTCCCCATTCATCCCCTTTTTCTTGTTTCTGATAGAAACTTCAGATTTGTACTTTGCCTGGCTAGAATCTCATGTCTTTTGTTGATGGGCTATTCCCACAGTAACAGTCAAGAAAGCAAGAAGTCAGTCATACTCCTGAGTTCTCTTGTTATTTAATTTACATTTTTCTTCCCTTTTGCACATTTCTGCATCCAGTCCTGAGTTCAGTTTGAGCCTTGTGCGTTTGTTATCTCTGGGACACAGCTATTGCTGCAGGTGATGCAGCTAAGTGCACCATTCCATCAAGAGCTAGACTATCCATTTTCAAAAGCTTTATTTTGTCTAGGAAAGTTTTGAACACAAGAATTAGAGGTAGACAGGAATAGTACATGCAGCTAAATGGAAAATGGCAGGGTTTTTTTTAATACCTTATCAAATGTCCTTTATCCAACGTACTGTCAAGTCACATATAAAAGTCAAATATACAATAATAAAAACTACCTGTAGTGGGTAGTGTGAGCCCAGTCTTCTAACTATATTTAAGAATGGTGAGAAACAACCCTAAATTAAACAAATAGGTACGTAATAGTGCTGTTGCCTCAGGCATATCAGGCTCACACTGTCAGAGGCCCATTCCAGAAATCTGGTGCAAAGAAATTGCTTCCCACCCCATGAGAATAGTGCCAGGAAGGGAGGAGCTTGAGAGGCAGTGTCCACGTGGGTAGATCTCAAAGCACTACGGATTTTAGAGATTATTACTGGTGGCCTACCATGTACAGAAGTTGCAACAGCAAATGCTATTAGCGTTACCGATTGTTTTCAGTCCTGTACCCGGAGAGGTACTATGAGTCCTGTGAGTGCTTGCCCCTGAGTGTTTCCCAGCCTGGAGTCAGCTCTGTGGATTGGTATTGCTCTTACCTTTTGGAAGCAACAAAACACCTTCAAATGCCAAAATATCCCAGTCAGGAAAAATTCCAGCGAAGTTCCGAAGGATCTAGTTCCCATGTTACCAGAAGGAGACCTGAAGTTAAAATGAAGGTCTGCTTTTTTTTTTTCTGATGCCCTAGCATAAAAAGAAGCAGGTAACGTGTTTTGAATCTGACCCTTGAAAGTGCTGACTAATTAGAATTTGTGCCTTAGTACCTTGTATTTGCCTTCATGCCATTCACTGCTCTGTTGCAGTAAGCTTTGAATATGCATATGACACACCTGCTCGCTCTTTCTAGTATCTCCTGCAAGTACTTGTATTTTAAACCGAGAAGACAGACAATGCTCAAGGGAAGAAGTGTCCCATTTTACAGATGGGGAACTGTGATACAGACTGATGCATTTCTAAGTAGCTTTCTGAACACTCAGATATTTGCATACTTGTTCAGAACATCTGCGACTTTAGGTTTGCAGGGCTTTTCAGGACTTTGTACATTGTACAACAACCTTTTCTCACAGTCTCTCTCTCCTCCTTGGCTCTTTATCTCCCTCAAGAGAATATTTCAAGACAGACCTTTGAACATACAGGGGATGCTTTAGTCATCATGGGCTGAAATACACGGGCCCTGTCAGAGACTGAGGCTGCCAAACAGGATGGATCATTTCATGGCATACTGAGAAGGCTTATTTTGAGGTTGCTTGTGTAGATGATAATCCTGGAATCATAGAATCATGTAAGTTAGAAAAGACCTTTAAGGTCATCGGGTCCAACCATTAACCTAGTCCACCTCTAAACCGTGTCTCTAAGCACCACATCTACAGGTCTTTTAAACACCTTCAGGGATGGTGACTCAACCACTTTCTTGGGCAGCCTGTGCCAAGGCTTGACAATGCTTTCAGTGCAGAGATTTTTCCCAATATCCAATTTAAACCTCCCTTGGTGCAACATGAGGCTGTTTCCTCTCGTCCTATCACTTGGTACTTGAGAGAAGAGACCAACACCCACCTTGCTACAACCTCCTTTCAGGTAGTTGTAGAGAGCAATAAGGTCTCCCCTCAGCCTCCTCTTCTCCAGACTGAACAACCCCAGTTCCCTCAGCTCCTCCTCCTAAGACTTGTGCTCCAGACCCCTCACCAGCTTCGTTGCCCTTCTCTGGACACGCTCCAGCACCTCAATGTCCTTCTTGTAGTAAGAGGCCCCAAACGGAACACAGGATTTGAGGTGCGGCCTCAGCAGTGCCGAGTACAGGGGGATGATCATTTCCTTACTCCTGCTGGCCGCAGTTTCTGATACAGGCCAGGATGCTGTTGGCTGCCTTGGCCCCGTGGGCACCTCATATTCAGCCGGCTGTCGACCAACACCCCAGATCCTTTTCTGCCAGGCAGCTCTCCAGCCACTCTTCCTCATGCCTGTAGCATTGCATGGGGTTGTTGTGACCCAGGTGAAGGACTTGGCACAATTCATGTGATGTTTTGTGAAATTCTTACCACATAGCTTATCCCCTCTCCTCAGCAGACTTTCCATCTGTCTGCAAGGCTGTTTTTTGCGTCATTATCTCTGAGCATTTCTGACAGGACCAAGTAAGAGAGTAAAACCTTAGAAGTTATCAGTGATTTGAATTATAGCGATGCGACATGATGAGTTTAGAGTCCTACTCTTTCTTACCAGTTGTTCATGATGGCAGCAACTAACATCTATCAGCAGGATATTAGTATTAGTCCAATTTGGGATAACAGATTTTTATCTTTTTATAGTTCACATTGCTTTCACTTGAAGATTGCATGGCATGTTGTCATGCTGCATCCCTGGTACAAATAAGAGTATGAGAAGCACCCTCGCCTGTGCAAAGGTTAATTGTGCAGCAGAAAGAGGGAGTGCAGCGGGATGCAAACCACCCCAGGAGGCACTAGAAGAGATGGAGAGGACTGGTAGGTGTCCTTTCTCTTGACCCTAGTTGCAGAAGACATGCTGGGAGATCCAGCTTTGGGGATTCTGCCACCTGTACGCTTCCCTGCACACCAAAGAGGTTAAAAAAATGATTGCATCTCTTTGATGCAATCCCCCCACCCTTATTTGCTACCTTTAGTTTGTGCTGGTTTGAAAATGTGAGGTATTCTAACCTACGAGGCAACTTTGGTCTCATTTCACTATATAGAAATGTATTTCTATAGAACTGTATTTCCTAAAAGACCTGTCCCATAGCGTGATCTGTAGGAAGACAACATGCTCACAAAAAAAAGCTATTAGATTGTGGACACTTTTGAAAGCCCGGCTCTGAGTTAGGTTTCAACACTCACTACTCGACAGAAATTCGACATTAGGTTGTACGTGATAGCAGGGAATAAATAGCCCAGCTACCGGGTCACCAACTGCAACGAACTTTGTCACGCTTAGACAGTCTGAGTTAATTTGTATCTCATTTTGCCTGTTTTGTATAACTATCCTCTTGAAGCAAAATTTAATAGTGAACATGAAAGCATTTCTTAGACAGGAATAGAGTTTTATAAGTAAGTTACCCCAAACAATGACTTAAAAAATCCAGTATTTAGAAATAACTTAAAATTGATGAATGAAAAAACATCAGATATGCTGGCTGCAAAAACTAGTTTGGCCAGCTCTAGTTCATAGCCAGAAATTTTTCACTTCATGCTTCACAGTCATACTTAAAATAATCAGCAATCCACTTACCTCCCAGGTACATTATGAATGTCTGAGACATGTGTAAAAATAAAATCATGTTTTATTAGTTAAGTAGCCCACTTATCTTTAAATCAAATTATGGAAGTTATACCTGAGTAAATACTGAATACAAAAGAGAGTGAAGTTTTCAAATCTCGCCCCCCTTACACTGGTGAGTGACTTGCCCACTCTGAACCATATGTGTGGAGACTTGGCCGCCTAAAGATCACGTCGAGAAGCACGGCCTAGGTTTGGTTCTGTACTCTCTCCAAGTCATCTTACAGCTGAGGCTGAGTTGAGGAGGTCGGGGGACAGATCCAGTAGCTGGGCTGAGAACTGCAGATGTGATGTAGTAGGCGAGCGTCTCTTCACAGCACGCAGCAGTGCCTGCGGGCTCACTGGTGCTGTCTCTGCAGGAGGAAGGGATGGAAGCATCCACACAATCTATCCACTCTCCAGATCTGCTCTGACCTGAGTCGTGTCCTTTGCTGTGTCTCCAGCAAGTGTCCCAGTGCTGAGACCCTTCCTTTGCCTGTATGGCAGTGTGTGACAGAACAGATCGCATGCTTCTATCAGGTGAGAAACAGTTGGTTTATCTGATGGGCTATTTTAGCAACATGGAAACAGCATTTCTTGATGTCCTCACTCAGATGTAAAGCTGCTTTTCCATTTATCCAAATAAATCAGGATTTGCAGTTTTCCCATGTGGGTATATTGCTTGGTACCTGGCCCCAAATCCCTTCGGTAATTTGTCACATACATAGTATTTTAGTTTGGAAAGCTCTCTGGAAATCATCTAGGTCATCTTCAAAGTTCGATCAGGCTGCACACGGCTTTGTCACCTCTAAGGCTTTTATTTCAGAGCGCATCTGAACAAAGAAGCTCCAAGGATTTTCATTAAAAAAAGATGCATAACGATATAGTAATTGAGAACAGCATGTAAATTAGTAAAGGCAAAAAAATTACAGATGTTGCTTCAGACCCTGCTAATCCCTGTCCCTTCCACCTACGGCACTGGGCTCCAATATTGGTTGCTCTAAAGATACTCATGTTTTATCAGAGGAAAGACATCAGAGACATTTCAAAATCCATCAAGGTGAATATCTAATTTGCATCCATTTCAATTAGTTCACAAGTCTGTATCTTTAGTTTCTTCTAAAGTCACTGCTGTTATTCATCAGAGTTTTGCAATTTAGACTATGAAAATCCTGAGGTTGGGGCAGTTTGCATATGCGTCTTCAGAGATTAATCAACAATGCTCTGGCTGGCTGGGGCTGTTGTGAGCAACGCCTGCTGATGATTTTTTTAGTAATGGAAAGTTTGATTTTCAGCAAAGTTACAGATATTCAGCACTTTGCAGATCTCTCCTCGATACCTTAGCGAATTTGATCTCTGGGGTGCATATGAAAATACAGAAACACATTTTGTTAATTAGCATCACAACAGAATTTCACATTTTTCCAAGAAACAATCTCCGATTCAATATTATGTGAAATACTTCTGAGGATATAAGCATTTCATAGATAGATACCAGAAGAGTCATTAAATAATACAAAAATTAAATATGTCATAAATACGATAACTTCAGGAAATGCCATTTTGGCACAATGCTTCTTTGAAAAAGTGTATAAGAATAAAGCATAATATACAGAAATACTTATGACAATTTAAAAACATTAATAAGTATTGTATTTACATTAACATTGGCTAATGTTAGTTCAATTCAGAAATG
This sequence comes from Phaethon lepturus, assembly GCF_000687285.1. Classification (NCBI taxonomy): domain Eukaryota; kingdom Metazoa; phylum Chordata; class Aves; order Phaethontiformes; family Phaethontidae; genus Phaethon; species Phaethon lepturus. Next base: position 13,699 of record NW_010539058.1, read on the forward strand.
TGATCATTAATACCAATTAAAAATATTACAGAAATACAACATTACAGATGAAACAGAATGATGTTGTGAAACACTTCATAAACTCGTACTCAAATAAACATCCAACTGATTCATGATCTTTGTTTTGCTTTGATCACATAAGAATGTGAAGAAGCCGTTTAGATAAATCTTGCCAGATTTGTCTCCTTTTTATTTTTTAATTTCTGGTTTGAAGGCACAGGAAACTACCATCAATAATTTATTCATAGTGAAAGTGGCAGCAGCAACAATGAAATCTGCCCCAGCATAGTCCCATGTGTGCACCAGCAACGTGTCTGAGGGAGTTCCCGTCCACGGGGAGAAGGGACTGTGTTCTCCATGCTGCCAGCCCTTCCTTGTCAGTAAGGCACGTAGCTCTTGTACGGACTCCTGCATGCTAAAAGCCGGATCAGTACCACAAGGGAACTGTTAGCTTAGTCAGAAATGAAACACGAGTTCAACAAACATTCGGAGTCAGCATAAAAACTGTCTGAAATGTAGACATTTTCTACATACTTCAGTGCATTCTGGATTTAACTCCAAAACAAGTAAAATTTACTAATTGTAAAATGTCAAGCATTAGAATTGTACATTTTAGGAATTTCAGGACAGTGCAGGATCTTGACTAATGCAGGAGAAGTACTGTTGGTCTGTGTTATCAGGCCACTGTTTTGCCCTCTGAGTCTCCCCAGAATGTGCAAGGTAGATAAAGCTGCATACTGAAGTATTAGGAGCATTTTCAAGGCTCTTGTTGAAAGACTTCCTCATTTTTTATATTTTCCACTGGTTAACCACAAACGTTTACAACAGAGTACATGTATGAGAATCTGAACATGTACCTCCTCAAGAACTAAAAATTTCTACCATGAGAATGGGCCCTACATTGTTCTCCTCAGCAGGGAATTTTTTTGTCCATCTCAGAAGATAAAACAGGTTCTGAATTCATATGAGGAAAAGACACAGTACAAAAAATAAGCTTTTAAGATTTCAATCTGAGTCAAAGTAAATTACTTGGTTTATTCCACATGTCCTTAGCAAAGCAGTATTTTCATCAATGATACTGGTGGACAAGCTTTATGGGTAGGAGACAAACAGAAATAAGAAGTATCGTTCCTGTAGCGTCCTCAAGGAGTTGCTGGCCCAGGCACTATGACAAAGCTTCCTATGGATGTCAGCATGTAAATAATTGTCTGCAGCCCACAGCTGGTGTTGGGAACTTCTTATTTTTGTCAGCAGCTAGCTGCTAGCTGCCACCTTCTTGGTCTTTGCCACTATTACAGGTCTTTTGAATGTCAGATGAATGTGGCATTTCTTTGTTTTCTTCTCTTAGCCCTCCTTCCTGTGATTCTTTTGATGTTTTCAAGTTTATGCTTTCAGTCTTGTGATTAATGGATGAATTCAGCTTGAATGAGTTCAATCTCCATCTTCTCAGACTCCTGTAAAAGTCTTTTCTGACGTTTTCACTAACCAGCACATAGATGATTGGATCAGCAACACTGTTTGCAGTGGCTAAACACAGAAACGCTGTAAAAATTGAATATATATCTTTTTCAAATGGACATGAGCAATTTTGATGAAACATAAAGTATACGGATCTTATTACAAGTACCACGTGGTAGGGAGCAAAACAGATCAGGAAAATTACAATAATGGCGATAGCCAGATACTTTACTTTGGCTTTTTGGCGACAAGTCAAGCTGCTGCTTGTTTCTGTACTTTGGAAAATTTTGTAGTTTGTGAAAATGAGGATCGTGAAAGGTATGGCAAATCCACATAGGAATCTGGCAAAGCTGAAAGAAGCCAATTTTATGTCAAGGGGCAAAGTCTCAAAGCAGGTTTTCTTATTCATATGTTCTGAAAAATCTTCCATGTAAAATACTGGAGTGTGGATTATTGCAACCACAGCAAAGAGAAAACACACTATTATGATTGCCTTTTTCTGTCCTCTTCTCCCCCTTGATTCCAGAGCATACACCAGTGCCACGTAACGATCCACAGAAATGCAGCACAACAGCAGAATGCTGATGTATATGTTGCAGAAAAAGATGAATCCTGTTATTCTGCAAGCCTTTATACCCATATTCCACTGGTGCTCATCTTGCACATAGATAATCCAGAGAGGCAAGGTACTTAAATACATCAGTTCACACAATGATAAACTGAAAATGTAGATGGCAATTACTTTATTCCTTTGGATTTGTATAAACGTAAGCACGGAAGTTAAGCAATTTGCTGGAAGGCCTATGGCAAAAACAATGCTGTAAACAGCAACCAGAAGTGTCTTGCTGTCTTTGTAGGGAATTCCTGCGCAAGTGGAGCTGTTATTTGTGTCTGTACAGTTTTCCATTATTCTTTTTCCAGCTGATGTTTCCTGAGAATCAGAAGACAAGGTGGAAGGTCAGCGTCTACATCACATAAAAATGTGTCAGTAAAGGTTATGATCCCATAGGTACCAACAGGACACGTCAGGGGAACAAGTGGGATGCTTGTCTTGGGGAAGCATCTAAGACAGGCAAGTTTTCCAAGACCTACTGGTCTCCTGTAGTGCCCCTGGGAGTCAGGTCTAGTTTACTTCCAGGAAAAAGTGCCTTTCTTCACAAGGGATTTCTTGACTACAGCATGCCTTTTCACTAAAACAGGGTACAGGGGACTGTCCCTACACCAGGCTGCCTCATAAATAAGACAGAGCTGCTGATCAATTACTAAAGTCACTTCCCAGAGGAAATTAAGGACATTAGTCTTCATTTTTTTTCAAGCTGAGTAACAAAAGATGCAAACAGTAGAGATTTCAGAGGCAGATTTCCAAAAGAAGCTATCGTTTATGGTTGGTCAGATGGGGGAACCATCTGAAGTGGGTGGTGGTAGTTGTGTCAGAGACTACCCAGCATACAGGAACCAGAATCTGGCCACTGGTGTGTGCCTCCACACTGTATTACAACATAGTGGTTTAGATCTAGCTAATTCATGCTTCTCTCCTCCCTCCTCTTAACGAGTAACTGCAGCTGAAGAACATAAACTTGTAGTGCCATATAACACCCACCATAGTAAGCCAGTGAAACTGCCTACCACATCTGTTTGATGCCTCTGGGAACCTGCAGGAAATAGGGTCAGCTAGAGGAAGTAAACAAGACCAAAGAGAAGAACACGCACACATTTAAGAAATGGAGGCAAAGAAATTTAATGCTTTTTGAACAGGAGTGGTTACAAAAAAATCCATGTCTCCAAGATGACCATACACAAAAGCAGACCTGGCATTTGGTTAGTGTTAAGTAGTGCTAGAAGAAGCATTTCTTACATAGTCACACGATGATTGCCATGCAAAAGTCTTCTCCAAGTGCATAGATGAATGTGGAGGTGTGTGCTCCATAATGGTGGTGTGTGCCCTTTGATGTGTTTATGAGTTGAAGGTGTCCACTGTATAACGTCCTTGATAAAAAGAGGTCTTGTCTGGCCTAATATTTTGGGCATTCTCTTCTGGGGTGGACACCTGCTCCAGAGAACAGCCAGCTAACTCCAGAGGATGAGAGTTAACAGCGATTGAGTCCCTTCAGACAGGAGGAGCATGAGCTTTCCCTGGTCCACACTGTGCATGAGGACTTTCTTTAGTCCTGAGTTCATGCAGGGGAGAAGGTAGCTTTTATCAGCCTCGGAACATTTATTTGTTGCATGTTTGGGCCTGTCTCAAGCAGACCAAGGAGAAGCAGTGGGATTGTCTCCTGCATCTCTGGGAAGGTGGACAAGATGGTGGGGCCATCCCTTCCCCTCTGTGTGGGCAAGAGCAGTCCCTGGGGCAGCACCAGCAACTCCACCCTGAACGCAGAGCACCTGCCATGGAGGATCCCCAGAGCCTGAAGGGCAGTCAGGCCCCCGGACTTGGTTTGGTTACCAGATGATGAGAACAGTATGAGAAAAGGGACACAGGTCGCCCGAGGATGTGAGACCCTCACAGCAGCGCGGTGCTAGCCACAGCCATAAACACCAAGAGAGGATCTTCTGACCCATGCCTAGAGGTGTTCATTTCCAGCAAGTACCCCCGCGCAGCCAGAGCCTGCTCAATGACAGCAGCTTCTGAGGGAAGACGTCCTGGCAGGCTGGCAGAGGGGGCAGAGGCAGCGCTACGGCCGTCCCCGTCCCCGGCGGCAGCGTGAGCTGTTCCCTGGGGCGAGGACCTTTGGAAGGTGGCCTCCACAGGCAGAGGAACCGAGAAGGTGCTCTGTGAGTAAGAAGCACACCAGAGGGTGTGGCTGCGCTCTGCGACAACCTTCCACTTCCCCCTGCGGCAAGCCACGTTCGCTCGCGTGCCGACACGGTGACGAGGGTTAGCAGGCGGTGGTCGCCGCACTAGTTGAGGCAAAGTGTCTTACCAGAGGGCCACATCCCTCCACGTCTGAGAACTGGTCTGGAGTCTGGTGGGCATGTTCACGCCCTCAAGGGGGATCTGAAGTTCCCTTTACTTTCAAATGTTCCATCTTAAGAACAACTGGAGAAGAGGGTCCGCACTGCTGTGTGGGGGGAAGACGGCACGGTACTCATCAGGGCTGCCCCAAGGTTTCTGTGTGAGAGGGTGTAAAATAACTTCTTTCCTAGCTGATGTGTGCTGCTGATGTGTACTGATCAGCGTACTGATAGCTGGCGTTGGAAAAACAACAGCTGCCATAAGGGGTGGGGGTGACTTGAGTTTTTTGCTGCCTGTGGGCATCTGCCACCCTTAGGGAATGAGCTGGGGCCTTCTCTGGGCCACCTACCGAACCGCTGTGTAGAGGGGATAAAAATGGTGCTTGGCTTCAGGATCGTCAGCAGTTCTCTGCCCCGACCTCACCTGGGATGTGGCATACAAGAGCTTGTCCCCAACTCAGACGCGTCTGACCGATGTGAGAGCTGCTGCACACCACCGAGCAGTTGTGGAGACCTCCCCTTCTCAGGTGAAGCGCAGCAGGTGAATACAAGTCATACGTGAGGGAGATGGCAGCAGCTGAGGTGGGGACGTGGCACAATCTCACGCCATCTCAGTTACTCAGCGGCTGTCCGCCCTGCGCTCCTTAACAAAAAATCCTTGAAGCGTGGATGAAGGTGCGCTCTCCTCCCCTCCCCCAGGGCTTTGCAATACTTCTTTTGACCCTGTGTGTGTCTGAATATTCTCATTCCTGCACTGCCCACACCTGCTGTTCACCGCTGGTTGTGCGAAGGCACGCTTCCCTCAGAGGTACCTGTCTCGCCAGCGAGCAGCTGGCGATGGTGCAGGGCAGGAAGGAAGTGGTAGACGAGTTGTTCTGTAGACACATGGTTCCCAACGTTTCTTTCTCTTGCCTCCTTCCTTCACCTCCTCCCTTCCCACTGTGCTCCGAGTCTCCTTCCCATGCTTAGCACCCATGAGTGAGCCTCAGGAAGGAGACGCCGGTGACTTTTTAAGCTGCCTGCACAAGGCATGCTTTTCTTCCTTGGCTTTTCTTGGCCTAAGCCACAGGGCTGAGACTGAGCTGAAGAGACCTTCACCCTTAAATGACTGCCAGCTGCCAAGCACAAAGCCCCAGCTGGCAAAGTGCAGCCACAGGCATGATTTTACACTTCTAGAGAAAAACCATGTGCTGAATGCCTCTCCTGAAGGTCTGGCCTGTCATCTCAGGAGCCTGGATCCCTCCCAGCAGTAATGCTCTATGCCTCAGCCGCGTGTCAGGAAGGAGGAGAGAAGGACATCCATTTGCTCCCTTCCCACCCCTTCCCTTGGCTCTCTGTCCTGTCCAAGGAAGAGTCTTCTGGCCCTGGCCACTGCATCCATTTCTGAGCTTCACTTTTCTCTGCTCAACTCTCCAGGCCTGCAGAGCATTTTTCTCCTTAAGATCAGGAAGCAGCACTCAACAGACAACTCATGAAATTTCTCCCTGTGACATTGCCCCTCTGCAACTGAATGCACATTTTTACCCTCTTCTCTGGTCTTTCGAGTTTGCTGTTTTGATACTTGGCTCAATCCAGAAGATTCCCAGTTCTTTCGTCTTCTGTGGTGACTGGGCTGTGGTGGTTGTATCCCCACATCTCTTGAATGTAGCATTGATAACTGTACTGCTTTATTTAAAGAGGCAGCTGGTTACCTGTGAGCACTTTGTTGTTGTCCCACACTGGTGTAGGACTGGAGTAGGGTAACCCACATCTCAGATATTCATTCAAATAAAAAATAATAATAGTTACACAGCTGAAAAAAACATACACCATTTCAGGATTCATTTTCTGCTAATATTTGCGATGAGCAATTTTAGTAATAGAAACATTGGTTGGAACAGCAGAACTTAAGAGATTTATCACATCCAGCAATTTTGAAGCATTCCTAAAGGGTCAAACAGATGTGATGCCAAGGATGAGTGATATCCAAAACCAGCTTGTCTTGGTTTCAATGCATTAGGTTTCTTAGCTGCCTTGTAGTCTTCAGTTGAGCAAAGCCTCTCCAGAGTAGCTCTTCTCACCTTTTTGTGCTCTATCTTGTTCTGCTAGGTCTCACCAGCCATTACTAGGTATTACATCAAGTTCTGTCTGTGTTTTGCATCAACAGCTCAACGTATATTTAGCAGCGCTCTGAGGCTTCTTGCTCCATGAGACTCACTGCATATGACAAACAGTCAGCATGTGCATGTTTCTCACCTTCAAGACGTGCAAAACATCTCATCTTCCAGGAGAGACACACCACCTCTGGCTCAGGAAGCCCCTGAGCACAAACCACTGGAAGATGTGGTAATCCACTAAGGAGGATTTGCTGTGTGCCTGCTCTGTATTTACACTCTTCCCTGGACACTTGCTTTTGGCCTAGGTTATAGCCACAATATTGGGGTAGGTAAGCCTAGCATTTCTAATGTTGTTATGTTCACACTGTTAGACAGATAGAAAATTACATTTCTTACTCCTAAAATGGAGTGCCTACAAGCTCTAATGTATTGGGATCTTATGGCAAGAAAACCCTGGAAAAGGGCAGGGCACCTGGAGATGCCCAAGTGAAAAGGGTTATGGAGGGAAAAGGCATGAGGGACGTGAAATCCCATCTTCTTGGGGTGTTGTGAGAAAGTAGCAGAAGTGTCTTGCTGCAGACCCACCAAGCAGGGCTGTGAAACCAGATCAAGATTGACTGCCCTTTCCTCACCTTCTCTTTGATCCAGTGTGCCTTGCATTCCTCGTGGTAGGTGGCCCGGATTTACCAGGAGGAATGGAAAGGTGCTCTTTCTCAGGCTTTCCTAGGAAGTGGCAGATTCCAAGTACCAAACTCGTGTCTGGTCTAGAAGTCAGATCTTCCATCTTGTGGACAGGGGCCAAAGCACTGTTTTGTTGTGCAGGAGAGCCTGCACAATGGTCATCTGTCCTCTCTCCTACCCAGAATCAGGGAGCATTGAACTATCCTACAGAGCTGCCCTACACAGCTCATGGGAGATGAAGTCATGAACCTGGGGTGCTGTGAGGATGTGGTTTCACATCACAGCTATGCCAGAATAACAGCCTGTCTGTCACCATTTTTTCTCTCTGCCTGGTCCCTGACCAGTACGTCGCCTGACCTTGCAGTGGACACGCACAGACTGGTAAGCTAGCAGAAAACTTGTCCCCTCTTTTGGGTCAGTTGTCCACCAGTTGACCTTTCTGAAGTGGCTCACAAGGGTCAAAGCAGCACCAGGGTTGGCACAAGGGAATTAGTAGCAAGTAGCACTAGTAGCACTCCAGGAGCGGAGCAGCCAGAGGAAGAGGAGGGAAGGGTTGTACAAAGAGTAACTTGGCTGTAGTGCGAGCTGTACCATCCATCAGTCTCCAGATGCACTGCCGATCTCTGATGACTATTTAGGGGTCTTTGCAACCAAGTTACCCAACTGGGCACCTTCTCTGTGGATGCTGCAAGTCCTGAGCAGAGTGCTTCGGATAAGAAGTGCATCTGGCCGCTTGGGTCATGTGGAGGTGGACAGCAACTCATTAGACATCACTCTCTTCAGTTCTTTTCCCTTGAAAAAGCCACTGCTAAGCTCTGACAAGTGTGTGGACTTTTGTCCTAAACTAAACTAAAGAGGGTAGATTTAGTCTAGATATAAGGAAGAAATTTTTGACAATGAGGGTGGTGAAACACTGGCACAAGTTGCCCAGAGAGGTGGCAGATGCCCCATCCCTGGAAATATCAAAGTCAGGTTGGACGGGGCTCTGAGCAACATTTGAAGATGTCCCTGCTCATTGCATGGGGGTTGGACTCTATGACTTTTAAAGGTCCCTTCCAATCCGAAGATGCTAGGATTCTGTGATTCTATGGTTTTGTGAGCCTGTCAGCTTAGAGCTTATTGCTTCAGAGTGAATGTAAAGATCTTCACTGGAGTCTGGTCCCTGAATGAAGCAGAAAAGGGTTCTGGGAGGTGTAGAGACTTGACTGGGGGCTCCTGCTCATTCAGGCCAGTTGCATTAACATCTGATCTTCCCTCAAGAGACTGAAATGTTTTTGCTAACACTGAGGTGTAAAGAGGGAAGTGAAAACAAGGGGGAAAGCAAAAGGCTTTATTTTGCCTTTTTTTTTTTCTTTATTTGTCTATGAGCTACTCATGTAAAACTCTCTCAATTTCCAACAGAGAAGTTGGAGTGATAAAAATAACCCCTATTAGGAAAGATAAAAAAGAAAATTGCAGATACAGTTACAGGGAAGAGAGAAAGGAATCAAATAAAGCACAATACTTGAACAAAGCGCTGGTTGAAAGTCTTTGGATTACTTCACCTGAGATACAGAGCAACCGAAGAGAAAAGAGACACAGTGAAGTCCTTATGGAGTACAATTAGATCAGCAGAGCACATTATTTCATATATTTTTCATTTTCTAATAATTTTCTGATCCTCTTTCTATGCCAAGGATTATTTTAGAGATGGAAGTTTTGAGGGGTTTATGTGGATATTAAGAATAATTTTTAAAAAGCACCATGCTTATAATGGTTAAGATAAAAATAAACCATCCCTTCACACCTTCCTTTCTGCCCCCAATATTTGGCAAGGTTAACAACCTGCATATTTTAAAGCATAAATCAACCTGTAATGAAATGACCTGAGTTTCTCCTGAGGGGTTTTGCATACTTTCCTTAGTAGCGTGTGGTACAGTAACTATGTGACACAAGAGTACTAGTCCAACCACTCAAATCTAGTATCGTAAGACATCAATTCCCAGATATGACAGATATGCCACCTACAATACTCATCAGCAGCAATATCACTCCTGAACCTGGTCTTCCCTTTCTCATGCAGAACCTACATTATCTGCCTGCAAACTTTGTGAACTATTAAACTTTTTTAACTATTAAACTTTCCAGCCACTAGCTTTTGTGTCTGTTAACAGAGAGTAAGAAATTGCCGTGGATTATTTGCTCTGTTGTTTTTGAAAGTAGGAAAAATGTTTGTGGTATCTTTGTGGATAAAAATAGATGATGACCCATTAGCCCAGCAAGCCAGTGAACTGTTGGTTTTTTGGGTTTTTTTTTCCATTAGTAATAAACAAATTAGTAGATGAAGTCGATCCTGTAAGATAGTTTCAGCACACAAAGGAAAAGCAGTAATGGCTCCACTTAGTTACCCAGCAGACTGATCGTTTTTACTGACACACACAAGATAGTGGGACTTGAAACTACATAGTTTCAAATTTTAATATGACATAAGAATATATAATTTTGAACCTATATAGTTTCAAAGCTCCGCAGAGAAAAAAGGGTGTTTTAAAGCTACAGGACTATACTGGGAATCCAGCCTGAGCACAACTCCATCTTAAAATATCTGCCTCCATCCTAGCTTGATCAGAAGGAAACCACCAATGGGATTTGAATGCGGAGGCAAATAAACACCATATGAAGGAGCTTTAATGCCTAGTCAGGAAGGAAATCTCCACATGATTCCTGAAAGGTGCAAGTGGCAAGTTTCTTGTATTTGCTAGATTTCTGTTTGAGTTTTGGCCTCTTGAACACTCCATAGCTGCTGTGGCTATGGAGAAGAATCTCAAGAAACAAGAAAGACCTCTAAGCCGCCTTCTGCCGAACCGAGGCATGGCATATGCTTTGTTCTGGTCACCAAGTGTAGTCATCTGAAGTTCAGGTAGTTTTTTTGCTAGAAGTAAGCACTTCTGCGCCAGTGGTTACACTAAACTCCAACTGCGAGACACTGGGCAGAGAGCACTGTGGGGAAGCAGGTAATTCCCCTGTTGACTAGTGCTGGTGAAAACAAGCTATGGAGCATTTGCAGGGTGAAAATACCTGCTGTAAGGAAGCAGCAGGATCTTGGGATGAGTTATACAGCCTTAATATTTAACTCTATACTGCAGATACAAGCAATCTTGTTAAAAAAAAAGTTTTTTGTCAGAAGAGAGAAGATCCATTGCCATTCAGTAATATTAATTAATTGCCATTCAGCAATCATTTCTGATGAGAGGAAGGTGTTTGATTTATCTCATGATACACTGTTCATGTATACACATGAGATGTGAACTCTCAGCAACTAGGGATTTTAAATACCTGTCTGTGGGTGTTTACGCAGATCCACACACCCACTTGCCCCTTCCCCCAGTGTACAACTAGGTGTACTGTTTTGCTAAAATAAGCAACTGTGAGTAAACTGTCACATAATTCAGACAAAGGACCCAGCTTAAAATTGTGATCTTTCCATAAACTGTATGTCTTAGTGCCATGTCAGGCTGAGGGACTGCAGAGGAGAGAAGAATGCCAGGCAGGTAAGAAAGAAACATGTAAACGAAAGCTTCTGCTACAGGGTTTAAAACCATCTTATTCAACACCATCTAAAAGTAGGTAAAACTACATGCATGTCATATGGAGTAGGTAGAGGAAGTTCACAGGTGAAAAACAGACCCCAAAATCCCCCCGTACCAGTGGACGTTTTTCCCCAGTCTCATGATTTGGAGGCCATGACTCATGATTTTGGGACTTTTGGACCTGGCAAAGTTTCTCAGTCGTTCCTGAGAGCATCAGAGAGTGACTGTTGCAGGGCAGATTTACTCCCTGGCACCTACCAGCCTGTCTAGAAAAGGTCCTGCAGCCAGAGGAATGGCCAGGAGGGCCATCAGGAATCACAGAAATGCCTTCATAAAGTTGAAGCTAAACTATAAAGCCCGTCGAGTCAAAAGCTTGAGGAAGGCATAGGTTTTGGGGCAGAGCCAGTACAAGTGAACAGCTGAGAGCAGCCCCAAACTGGTGAATTTTGTGATGCTGATTCACACCTTCTTCTTCGCACACCTTCACACATGAAACCAGAAGGCACTTGTGCTTGATGCCTCCCTAAAGCTATCACAGCTTAATTGATAGCCTTGGCAGTGGGGGCTATTTAAATAAGGCTTCTGTTACTTGAATGGCTCATTTGAAAACCTAACTGGCCAGGCTTTCTTGCTGGCTCGTGTTGGAACTACGAAGACTTGGAAGAAGGAGGAGAGGAGGGATTCCCCTGCGCAGCTTCTCTGACCTGCCCTGGGATGCTCCTGGATGTCAAAGGACAGCCAAGTGCCAGAAAATTTGACACTGAGGATTTACATGTAGATGAATATTACTCTAGGCTCCCGAAAGAGCAGGCTGGGGTATGAGGGAGCAGCTGTTTTAACAAGGCAAGGAGGTCTGGCCATGCCAACACACTGCTAGAGCTGAGTGTGTCTAATTGCCAGGTTTAAGGGAAATACGACTTTGGGTGCCTGATTAAAGAAGTGCCAAGACCTATGTTCAAACCCAAAGGTGTGCCCCTAACAAAGAGATGCTCTGTCACCTTCTAGGCTTTAGGATCTTCCCAGCAGCTACTTATGGACACCTTCCTCCTTCTTCTGGGCCTCAGTCATCCAGGCTGTCGAACAGGAGACTCCTGCCAAACCTCTGGCACCTCCAGTTACAAACACATTAGGAGCCACAGAAAGGCTTGTACTAGAGCCATTTTCACCCCTAACTATCATGACTCAAAATCATCTCTGGGGCAGCAACTGCTCACTTGGAGTTGCTGGAGATTTCTGGACTAAGGCCATGTATCTTTTCACCCTTCAGTGAATGCTGGTGGGTGGCCATGTTTGACACGTGGACCAACGCAGGTCCTACATAAAGGCCTTCACGTCTGTGTATGATGAAGCAAAGGACAACCACAGCCACCCTGTGGCCAAGAAAGAGACTTGTTCCTGCTAGGAGCATCAATCTCATCACCTCCCAGGCAGGGTGATCAGTGTGAGAAGGGCATAGCTATGCCTGTGGCTTGTGGTAGCCCTTAGCTGGCACGTAACACCTCCGTGCTCCTGAACCCACAGAGGCTATGGGGACCTCGGGCTCTAATGCTGCCACAGATGAACAGAGCAATGTTGTTGTATCAGACTCAGGTAGAGGGCATGTGTTTTAATCATCATACAATTATCCTACCTTGTGGTAAGCTTCTTTGCTTGTTTGTAAGTTGTCTGTGGATTGTGGCTGGCCAATGGCTCTGTTTGTTTCCCTATATTGCTTTGTTTTTATTGATGGCCAAGGGTTGTGTCCAACTGCAGCGTGGTCCTGCGTGCTGTTGGCCTGTCACTGCTGAGCCCTGCCCAGGCTCTGTCCTCCATTGCTGACCTGGTCGCATCCTGCCAGCCTGTCATCACCTGGGTCTGTCTTTCCCTGTATGTGCTCTCTGCATTGCCGAGGTTAATTCCCGCCTTTCACCATCCTGCTGCTGCTTTCCCTGCCCCTGTCCCAAGTCAGTCAGTGGTTTGCAAACCACTGCTGTCCCAGGAGATCCACAAATGGTAACTCATACCTCTTTTGTCGCTCAAGTTCCCACAGAAGCCAGAGGATGCTCGCTCAGGGGACAAGTGTCCAGGCAGGACTGCCACCAGGCAGTGACACTTGCAGAGTATATTTATTCATAACCAAACACATCTCCTGATCAAAATCCCAAATTCACAAGCTTCCCCCCTTCTTGCACTGACACCTCCATTACGACAGTGACAGTCACAAGCTTTTATTATGTCCCCCGAATACGACTGTCCCTTTCATCCTTCTGAAGTCCCCCAGTACAGCTTAGCTGTACTGAACAGAGTGAGCGTAGACAGGATGGCTGCTCTCTGCCCGTAGTAGGGAACTGCCAAGATGGTGTTGAGCTTTGACCTTGTGACAGTAGTAGCTCATGACCTGCCAGACTTGGGCCCTCTGACATATTGCTTGTCACTGAGAAGTCTAGCTAGTTTCCTCTCAAAATTGTTTTACTATGGGCTAAAGTGAACGTGTCTCCGCAGGTGGGATCTGCAAAGCCTTGTGAAAACCACAGTGCCTTCTATACTTGAAACAATCCTGTTTTTAGCAGAGCAGTTAAAGATGGTATTTACAAGTGCTCTGAACTCAGACACTAATATTCCCTCCTTTTGCATTTACCATGAAACTCAATTTCTTTTTTCCTTTTTGTCCTGTGATTCACTTTCAACTAACTGGAGAACTACCGTTTTCCTTTTTTGCCATCTGGGTCACCTCCTGTAGCTAGCTAGCTTACATACCAGCGGCAGGGTTTTCCCCTTAAGACCTCAGTTATACCAGCAAAAACTGTGACACTAAAAGATTCCTCTTTGCACCTACGCATGTCTCTGATGCCTCTGTGAGCCCACTTACGTCTGCTAAATCTCCCGTAGCGTCTTGTCCAAATCCTCAGCTGCGATCTCTTTCAGCTGTTTGTTCATCGACCACAATGAGCATCTCATTCTTGGTTGTGACTCTAAAGAGTCTACACTGGAAGATACTGATGTAAAAATCCCAGCTACCGGATATTCCCCGAAGTGTCCTTTAGGGATATCAAAATCATACATTGTTTCTGATAGACCCTGTTCTGAATCTCCCACTTCTCTTGGACCTTTCCACTCCAGTCAGGCCCTGCTTGCCTGTGCACTGATACCACCCACTTCACTTTCCAGTCTGAGACTCGATGCTGAATCCATTGTGTTTATGGACTTCAGGTCTGCAGTGAAATATTTCATCCTTGGAGAACTTTTTTTGTGACATGCTGTGCTCCACCAACAGCAGCAACCAGGTCTGAACCTTAGATGTGCTTGGTAGTATGTGTCTGCACTACCCTGCTTTAAAAATAGCCTTGATTCATGAAAACAGGTAAGATCAAAGTAGCAGTAGTCTAAGAGACAGATTCTGTCAAGCCTGATGTTCTCTACAGAGAGCAGCTGTAAAGGTGATGGGATTTCTGCCAGTATGGTGGGACCCTTGACTACCTTCTCCTCCACTGCTCTGTTATAGCCCTAGCAGAGGTGGCAGGGCTAAGGAAAAATAGCATCCCCCATATACATTGGCCCCAAAAGGGTTCAGTTTAAAGCAGTGGTTTTCACATAATGAGGCACACCCCACTCAGGAGGCAATAACATGTGCCAGAGGGATGTAAGAAGATGTCCTATCTGCTAAACCCTGCCAGACCAGTCCTGGCTCCATGTGTGAGACATGCACAGCAACCCTGGAGCCAGGAACAGTGTGGAGATACCCAGATGTTTTTGGACAGGCAGATGAGTCTGTGCAGTGAGGGAAAAGGGGTAAAATAAGAACAACAACCTCAGGTGGCATGGGACAACACTAGTTTCAGCGCTGCACTGCTCATTGCTAATTAGACCCCATGGCACACTGAGGACACAGAAGGTTTGCACTGAGTATAAAGAAAAGGCAAGCAAAACCTGAGCTTGTGCTGAGCTCAGGCCAGATGTACAGGCACTAAGTCATGGAGAGCAGCCACAGAAACCTGCCCTCGTGTTGTCCGGCGCAGCAGTTACTGCAGCCGCCGCTCCAGCCGCGTTTCTGTTGCGCTGGGACCGCAGCTGCGGAGGTGAGCAGTGCCGTGACCCTCTCTGTAACTGCAGCGATGCTGCTCCCCGCTTCCCCACTCCCAGCTCTTTCTGGTTTGGCAGCCACTGACTTACAGGCACTTTTGTAGCCTCCTGTACACAACAATAAAGGAACCTGGCTGGGAGGGCAAAATCATTCTGCATTTCAGCTCCGAAGTGGGACTGAGGTTTGTCATGGCAGCCTGAGATAGTTGAGGCACTTCTACTTTGACAGCGATGCTGTTTGTGTGATGATGGTGGGGCTATAAGATCAATGTCTCCCCGAGAGGCATGGGAAATGCTGAACCTGAAAGAGCCGTCTGCAGTTTCAGGCAGAAATCTGTACAGAGACGGTGCTCGTTTCAAACTGTGAGTATTTGTTTAAATGTAGTGTCCTGTGTGCAGAACTGTGGAAAAGTCCTCAGAAGAAAATCAGCCTTGCCCGTTGAGTGCTAAAGAACAGAACAGGTAGGTTTTTTTCTTCTTCTTTCTGCCTCCCCCCACCCCAAATGAGGTTACTGGAAGTTAAGGAACTGCTGGTTTAGAGGCAGCAGCTGATCTAAATGGGATTATGGGAAGGGCAGGTTAAAACTAAGCCCCAGATGCGCGTTGGCAGAGTAGCAAATTTTATGTTAAAATTTCAAGAGAAGCCAGTAGCTATAATCTATAGCGCTTTCCCTTGCAACCTAAACACAAACAAATGGGGGAGGGAACAGGGAGAAGAAAACCAACTAAGAAGACCCTGTGAGAAACTAGATTCAGGAAACAATTCAGTTTGATCAAGTCAAGAAGTCAGCCCGGCTCTGGTAGGATGTTTACTCTTTGCTGAATCTTATTTGGCGTAGGAAAGATCCTCTCCAATCTCAAAAGTCTCAAAGCAAAAGTAGTATCCTTTAAAGTCTCAAAGAAAGGAGCCCAAACGGATTCATTCTGCCCACCTACCAGCCTGGTGCGATTGCTGTTACCAGCCTGTGACTTTATCACAAGACTTGTGGTCTCCTTAAAGCTGCAGCTACTGCACAAACCAACGGCTACGCTAAATGAAAGGAGTATCAGCTTTCATTTAAAAACAAGGTCTTTGGTTTTCTGAGGAGAGCATGGTCCCAGTACTTTTGAAGTCTCAGAGAAACAAGTCAACCCCCAAAATATTTGACAAAACAAATAATCTTAGCTTTCTGAGTGACAGAGAGCAGCAGTACTGTGAACAAAAGATGGAGAAAAAGAAGAAACACAGTGTATCCAGTTAGTCACTATAGACCAGCTGGTAAACAGCACAATAAAACGCCTGTCTTCCTTTTCCAGCAGAGTAGGGATGAGAGGAAAGGTTGAATGCAAATTCTCCTCATGGTCTACCAAAGGAAGCCCAGCATTTGTGTTCCTAATATAATTCTGTATTCATGCCTCATGCTCTGCAGTGGTAGTTAAATCTAACCTCACAGCAGCCTGTACCCTGCCAAAATCCTTCAGTCCTAATTATCATCTATCCCTGACTGGAACTAAAACTGTTTTGTAAGAGAGAAATATGTTTTTATAGGAAAGGGAATTCATAAGGAATACAGGTAGCAAAGACTCCATCAACTGCAATGAACTCTAATTAATACAGACCCAACCACACTTTATGTCTGTTATATCATTCACAGAGATTTAGACTATGGTGAAACATCAACAGAGTCTGCATTTCTGAAGCGCAAACACACAGCATGGAGAAGCAGTAATCAAAGCAGAACAAAGCAAAATACTGCTAAATGGAAGTAATGCCTTGCCTCAGGGACAGGAATCACTTACTTCTTTTTTCTCGGGCTCTTGCAGAGGAGGTGAAGTAGTGCTCCAACTTGTGCCGTACTCACAGGCTGCTCTGTAAAAACTAAAGGAAGTTGCTAACGATACTGTGTACAGTCATAAGTGGAGTGAACTAAAAGAAAGTACATTGCTCATGACTTCATCAGGGTCCCAAAGTTTCTCACTTGTAGTTAGGTGCACACTTGTAGGTAGGAGGGTGACGGGAAAGACCCCAGCCTTGAAAACCTTAGTCCTGTCATCACTTGGGAAAGTAATTGTAAAAAGACATCTATGGCAAGGCATGTCTTTGGGGAAGATCCGCTCCTGAAAATATACTGGAAGAGTGAGAAGAGGCAGAAGAAACTATTTACCAGTTTCTGTAAGTAGAGCATAATCAGAAAGGCAAAAAAACAAATGGTCGGGACAGGAAAATGTGGAATTAGCAGGAAGATAGAAGACGTAAACAGCCTTGTGCTGGTTGGTCTGTGTGTAAGTGCAGCCCAGGGGCTGAGGGCTCTAATGTTTCTACCGAGCGGAGCAGGCAGGATATCAGAGTTTCTGCAACATTGCTGCAAAGTCAAAGGTTTCAAAAAGTTTTCTGAAACAGCCTGTTCTCATTGCTGTCCCCTGTGTTGCTTTGAGATACGAAATAGTGCCCACGCGCTTGCATAGTGGACTTGAGATCAGCCATGCATGGCCGCTGGCTGTCACAAGGCAGCGGCTCAGCCACCACGGCTGCATTTTAGGAAGGGGCCTGTGAGAAAGGCCGTGCTTCCCGCCCCCCGTGCCAAACCAGACAGCCCGGCCCGGTTTGGGGGAGTTTGGGCTGTTGCTGTTTGTCTCCAGCCTCCATTTAATCGATCCTTCTTGCTGTGCCGGCAGGGCTGTGCGACACGCGTGGGTGTGCTTGGGCTCTTTGCCGGGCGTGTGTAGCTGTGGCACGACGAGCTGCCACGGCTGGCTGGTGGAGCCTGACCTGTGCAATCAGAAGAGGAAAGAAAGCCCTAACAAGAGAAGTGATTTTTTTCAAGTTCTGTCACTTGTACAGGGGTGAGAAGATGCAGGTTCAGCTCTTGTAACTGCCAGAGTCCATCTGTGAGCAGAAGTTTCATCTCTTGGACTCCTGTTCTGGGTGTGCACCTAATGTCCCAACGTGCCCTGGAGAGACAAGAGACCAATGAACTGGCCCAGACCCTACCGGCGTGGGCTGCCAGGCTCTGTCAAGACCAGGATGCCTGCAGTAGGTGCTTAGTCCTTATTCGTACAGTGGAGGTAATACCCACTTGGGTTGCTACACATACATTCACTTGAAATTTGTTGTGTTGTCAGCCTAGACCTTGTTTGTGAGACCTGTTCCATGTGTCATTGCAGATGCTATGTGTGACCCTGCGAAAGTCGGTTACGACCAGATTTGTTAAGTTTTCCTACAACTTTCCGATCAACTTCTACCAATTCCACCTGCAGTGAGGTACTTACAGGACCCTCTCAGGGTCTGCCAGTGCTTGCAGACTGCTGGGGGCTAAGGTAGGATGGGGAGGAATTGGGTGGCAACCTAAGGCAAGCAGATAACTGAATTTACTTTTGATAGTTGTATTGAAAGTGAAACATTTCTTCTGGAAAATTAAAGAAGTGCTTGGTGTGTACTTCCGTTCTGGGCTGAAAAAGTTACTTTGGTTCAGTTCTGCTGGAGGTCTTTCTGTGAAAAGCAATTCATTCTCAGTGGCCAGAGGGAACTGGGGAAGAAGAAGCTGAAGCCAGCTTGGTAGCCTCCATCTGCAGAGAAGAACAGGTGAAATTTCTGTTTGTACCAACTCAGCCTGGCTGGACATTGTGCTGGACCCAGTCTGTGCGCTGCACCAAACCCATGATTTCATCTCCATCCTCCTCTGCATAGATATCAAACCCAAAGGAAACCGCAAAGAAGGATGGGAATAATGTTTCTGAGATGGCTAGAACGGATTTCTCATGTAGATGACCATTCTTCATTCAAAGATGTGGGACAGAAAAGAGGAGAGTGCTCTCTGTCCTGAAAAACTGGAGTTTTCATAGAGACCAGTGGGCTCCTCTGTGGTATTTTTGATGTACCAGATCACAGTTCCCATTTGGGTGCAGTCAACTGTGCAGTCAAATACCTGCCTGATTATGCTTTCTGTGATGCTTACTTGCACACACTGATACAGGGTTTAGGAGACACATATGCATTTGCCAAATAGATTTTATGGTGAAACATTGCAAATTGCATGGTCCTTCATAGAGAAATGGAAGACAACATGTCTCTGTGCCCTTGAATCTTCCAGATGGTCCTGGAAAACATTACTGTTTAGAGTCACTGCTGCTTCATTCTTCTCTCTAATTCGGCCCCAATCAACATCACCCACAGTCATTGCCCTAGCAAGCTGAAGACTGATGCCAAGATTTCACACTGGAAGATACTTTCAAAAACTTTTGACAAGATCTTCTGTGACTGGAGATGAAAACAGAGCTAGCGCTTCCGTGGGTGGCAAAACCAAACCAAACATTTCAAGTAAGTTTAGTCTGTATTCAGTAGAGATAATACAAGCAGCACAGCAATATAAATTTTGGCCTGAGTTGTATTGTCCTGATGTCATATCCAGGCAGAAAAAAGATCAGATAAAGAACCATTTATAGCAGAAGGCAGAAACCCTCTAGCCTCTGTCTTAATCCAGTTGAAGTAAATGGAAATGTTTCTTTAGGCCTCAGTGAGTTTAGGTTGGGCATTTTGAACATATATCTTTCTACATTTTAATTGCGGAGTGCTATTTAGATAGTTGCCTTTAATGTAGCATGTTTAAGCAAGTTAAGCTGCATACATGATGTCTTCTCTGCACTCTTCATCATTTTCCTACTGGGGCACAGTGACTGTCCAAGGAATAAGGAAGAAAAGAGTCCAGCTTTGTTTTAGCTCACTGCTGCGTAACACAGACCTTTTTGGGGGATTTTCATAGCATTGTCATAGAGAAAATGCTCGTACACCTTTGACCAGTAAACAGAAATAACTGGAAGACTGTTGCGGTCCAGTGTCTTTGAAAGACTTTAAGACTGAGTTTTTCATTCCCCTTTTTCATTTATCTATCAAGAGACATATAGACATCTATATAGAGAAACTATCAAGAGACAAGCTGGTAGGATATTTGACATTGATCTGTTCCACCGCACATGAAAATGCTCTGTGTTAGCATTATCTTCCCCTGGTCATGACCAACAAGAACCTATGAATGGAAGAAACCTCAGATCATTTGCCTCTCTTACCTCCACGTACAAATGAACAGAGTCACACTCACATAACAGCTCTGCAAAAGATAACCCAAGAAGATAATTTTTTACAGTTGTGCATCTTTTTTGTAAGCAGCTGAGGCTCATTTTTCTTGGAAAATGGTAGAATACGGCTTTGCATTTTGCAGCGTGGAAAATGAGGAAATGAAAACAGCTCCTTGAAGTATGGGTCTTGGTAGGAAAAAGCCAAATGTCTGGCTGTTCTCTTGTTACCAGACAGCACACTGGATGGGGACTGAGCTGCAGACCTGTCTGGGCAACGCAGCATGTGCAGGATGGAAAAAAGGACTTTCTTAATTATAAAAGCAAGGCAGAAAAGTGCTCAGGAGTCTCTCTAGGACAGCAATAGCCAGGGGCTAAGAAGCATTGAGGACTGAAGTCTGCTCAGCTCTGTGCAACTCTGGCCAAGCACTGTGCAAGTCCCCCTGCACTGGCATGATATACAACTGTGCTTAATCTGATAAAGAGTCTCAGTAGCTTGTGGTTCAATCTTCGTTTATCTGTGACAGTGGCTGTGATGCTGTTGATCTGGGACAGAGGCAAAACCCAACTGTGGTGGTTTTTGCAGTGGATATCAGGATCAACCACAGGCTGGATCCCTCAAGCCAGATAGTATGGGATGATCTCTGTGCTAAAACCAAAGTTCAGCTTCCTCCCAGCAGCCTGCAGAGTCTTCCCTTTACACATTCAGTGAGCTCTGTTCTACTCTGGCCATTGGGCCAGCTGAGTGGCAAAACCATTGAGCTGAGCCCAGCACAGAGCTCACACGGCTTTCTGGCTTCCTATGCGTGTCCAATTCATAGCACGCAGTCTGCAGGGGATGCAGAAACCTTCCTCTGCTGCTGCTGGAAATGAAACGCAGAAGTGTCACCTGCTGGGATTTTTGATGCACTGGCTTTTCTACATGTGATGCATGCTGTGCTGTCATAGGGAGGGTTCACACAGTCAGGTTCCTTCTGGTTTGTCAGGCTGCATAAATGCCTGTACCTCACACCCATGCTTGAAAGTCCTCCTGCTTTTGGTTCACCTGCTTTTGTCAACAGCGTGTAGAAATTTGGTCATCCTCAGTTTTCACTGATGCGGTGATGTACTGTGTGCCTCTGGGCTGGAAATCCGTTAAGTCACATATGTGACTGATCATGCCCTCATCAAGGAAAGGTCTCTCACCCCGAAGAGAAAAGCCCTGTGCGTTTGACAGTCCTAACCCTTCATGCACGGGGATTAATACGTACGCTGGCAAGAGCTCCCTGGCATAGCGCAGCTGGTTATCTTGGTGCATCTTGGAGACCTTTGACTCGAGTGACTTCTCTGGGGCAACGATAGGTTTGTCTTCTGCTTGGTAAGGGTGAAGAGGTGCCGCTGTGTATGTTGGAGCCCTTGGGATGAGGTGAGGTACGCAGCTTTGGTGTGTCTAACAGCCTCTTTGGGAGAGCCTGCTGCCAGCGACGCACTCGCAGTCGAAGCTGGGATGAGTGAGTGTGCTGCAGCAGCAACGGGTTTGGCTCTGCCCTTCGAACTCCATCTCTGACCATGCATGTCCCCAGACATCCCAGCCCGTCCACGTTGTGCTTTTGTTCATCTCAAACTGCCAGAATAACCGGTAACCGAAAACTGAGAATAGACTCGGATAGCAGATGCCGATCACCGCCAAGCCGCCCTGGCTGCCGCGCTGCGCCGCCGGCTCGGCTCTGCCGCTCACACCGCGCTTGCAGCTCGGCTCGCAGCTTTTGGTGGGTTTGTCTGGTTGGTTTTTTTAATAAAACCCCCTCCTTATATACTAGAAAACTATAACGCCCATAGGGTTAAAAAGGTTACAGTTGTTAGTGCACGGGGAGGGAAAGGGTACGGTTCAAAGAATACATGTTTCTGATTTTTTTTACAAACTCAAAGTAGCAGCAGTGGTGGGCCAGCAGCTGAAGTCGGTTCAACCTTAGCAAACTTGGAGGGAAGGACCGGTTGCGCATATATAGCATGGTCTACAGTCCTGAGCAACCACATTTATACTGTAGTGCAAATACGCAGAAATTAAAGCTGGTTTTGCACTTTCTACATACAGCACTGTAATTTCAAGCCTCACTTTGTTTTTAACTTGGAAGGTTTCTGTGAAAGAGCCAAAAGCTGATGAAATTGCAGTATTAAAGGGGTGATTTACTGAGGAGGTACAACTTTTTAATGTGGCTACCCAGAGCTCTGTGCTACTACATGGCTCTTTTTTTTTGGTTATTATATCTCAGGTTAATAAAAAACCTGTGTCAACCATGGAAACAAAGTCATAAAAGTTGTCCTCTCGTTTGAAATCCCCAGTGAGGTGAACAAGGAATTGTCATACACAGAGTAGGTGCCTTGGACAAATCTGGGTTTCCAGTCAACCGAATGCCACTCAAACACCTCTGCTATATACCCCAATTTTTTTTTCACTCCTGTTCTTTTCCCCTTGGACTCCAATGGTTTGCTCTGCAGCTAGGCTTGACCAAGCTGATGCAGTGTAAACACTCTCCTCCTGCTATGGGACCCTCGCTGCCAGCTCGCCGCGGCAGTCCGCCCTGGGGAGCTGCACCAAGCCCTCGGAGGGTGAGTGGCTTTGGGAAGCTCGTACCCTGTGAGGGGAAACTGCCACTGAACCGGCAGGCGCCCGTCTGTTACCCCCGGCACGTCTGCGCTGGGACTTGGTTGCTGAGGGGCACCTTAGAGGAATG